>NC_080073.1:9930740-10188474 GCF_949987535.1 Balaenoptera acutorostrata | reverse complement strand
AAATGCCAGACAGATAAAATCTAATCATCATCATTGTGCTTGAAAGATTTAATAATGGTAAAGAAACGTGATGCCAGTTTGGAAAATGGCACATACACTCGGAGATTATTACACTTTGGAGCTCTAATAATAATGTTGTGCTGTATATCCAGAGGTGAAATTACAGACCTACCATCTGTTTTAGGGATGCATTTGGATATTCCAGTTTATATCAGTGTCACACATTTGCAAGGCAAGAGCCAGTGGCTCTTGGGTGTTCCCATGGCCCAAGCCAAGGTATACATGAGTGCAGAACTCATTGATACTAGCTGGTTTCACCAATAAAAGATGATGCATCGTGTAACAAAGATGATGGCTTTTTAGAAAGGGCTTAGCAATTAAAGACACATCATAGGTCTTGAACCATAAAGGCCTTATCTTTGAGAAGCAGCTAAGTGTCTAGACAGAAAACTGGAGATGCTGACTTCGGCATTTTATTTGCTGTGTGGCGTTAGACTGTTGGTTCTCAACTAATGGGGCATTTTTTTTCCCACTGGGGACATTTGGCAATGTATGGAGACATTTTGGTTTCCACAGCTTGGGGAATAGAGCTGCTACCAGCATGTAGTGTGTTGAGGCCTGGGGTGCTGCTGAACATACTGCAACATACAAGTCAGCCCGCCATAGCACAGACTTACCTGACCCCAAATATCAATAGTGTCATGGCTGAGAACCCTGGTTCAGACTCGTATTTTAATTTTTCTGAGGCTATTTCCCCCTCTCCTTATATGAGGATAATTTCTTACAGGGTTAATGTAAAGAAATTGATGAGATGGCATATATACAAATGGCTAAACATGGTAGATGTTTACTAAATTTTGAGTATGAACATTTAAAATTGTCTAATTACAAAGTGATTCTAAAACCTATGAAGTAGATTGGAATAGGGTTTCGAGTGTAAAAAATAAGGGACACTGAACTGCACCATTTGGGGGAGGAGAAATGTATACAATATTTATTGTATTTTTTTTATGTTATTTCCTACTTTGTATCATGGACAAGAGCTTTTTATAAGAAGTGTACATCCTCTCCCATTCCTGCCCCAAATGTTCCTTAGCAAATGTGTATGGACAATTTAATATAAATAGATTTATATCATTGGAGAACATTACATTGCTTTTAATAAGCTAACATGTTCTGCAGGTGTTGGAGAGAGGACATGGTATTTTCTAAAAGCTATTTGACCAAGGCAGTGTTGATTTTCAAAATCTCTTAACATCTTACATTAAAATAAGTTATTTCAAAGTAGTTTGGGAAGTGCTGAGGTGAATGAAGAAAGAAGGAAAGGAAGGAAAGAAGGAAGGAGAGAGGGAAAGAACGAAGGGGCGGGAGAGAGAGAGAGAAGGAGAGAAGAGAAGGGGAGTGATGGGGAGAGGAGAGGAAAGGGAAAGAGAGAGAGGGAAAGAGAGAGAGGGAAAGAGAAAATATATATTTGTTTGTCCCCCAGGCAGGAGAAATGATCAGAATCAAATGGAACGCTATAACAGTAATTGTTGAGGCATAAATACATAAATAGTTACCATCCGGAATAGGAAACAATGAATAGATAGAGAAAAGGACATTTGATCCAGAAGACCTGATGGAGACAGGTACTGAAGTGGCCCTCACATTAACTGTGTTCAGCAAATCGAATGAAACGCAGTACTGAGAACTGGATTTGGAAACCAGCTTGAAGTCAGGGAAAGTTACTCATCACAGCTATAATATTCCTTTTTCTGTGTCTCATGTGCACATTCAGCCAAGCTGCTTTTTCTGGTCATATTCTGAAGTTTTGTGGGTTTTTTCCCTCAAACTTGAGTCAGAGAAATCTGGAGTTGGAGTAAGAGGAACTCTCCCACTCTGCTGAATGGTTCTCCAACTTGATTACATGTTGAAATCACCTGGGAATCATTAAACAGCACTGAAACCAGTCTTTCTGTCCTATACCGTCAGAGATTCTAATTTAATAACTGTGGCGCAGACTGGGCCTCAGAAGTTTTACATAACCCCAAGTGATTCTGTGGGACAGCAACCTAGTTAATGCGTAACCTAGAATGCTTAAGAATTAGAAAGCTAAGAGAGATGACTCTCTCTCTCTCTCTCTCTCTGTCTCTGTCTCTGTCTCTGTCTCTCTCTCTCTCTCTCTCTCCCTCTCTCCCTCCCTGTCTCCCTGTCTCCTTCTTTGAAAGGCATGGTAATAAGCTATGGGGACAACACTGACAAGCTAGATTGGAGTAACTCCTGAATAAAAGTAGCAATAATGGAAACAATATAATAATGGCTAACATTTACTAAATACCTACTCCTTTCCAATTCTGTAAATGCGCTTTACTGCCAATACATTTAAGTCCTTCGACAACTCTGAGGCAGGTATTAAAATGTTCAGTGTGGGATCCATTGCTTGAACAGAGAGATTAACTCGGCAAGGGCACTCAGTAAGAAGCACACCAGTCTTCTAGATTCTAAATGCAAAAACACTGAAACTAAGACCTTGGATACACCAGAACCTGACCTTGACAGAAAAAGTCTAGGGGTTCTTAGTTTTGGATGCACACTGATGAGCTTAAAACACACACACACACACACACACACACACACACACACACGTTATTTTTTTAGGTTTGCGAAAATATTCTGTATCATATTTTAGTGGTGGATACTTGACACTATGCATTTGTCAAAACCCACATAAGTTTACAGCTCAAACACTGAAATTTAAGGTATACAAACTTAAAAAATCAATTAAATCAGAGTCTCTCAAGATGGAATGCAGACTGTAAACAAAGAATCTAACTGTATTACGAATGTATAACCACACTGAAGGAGGTGGAGGAAAAAGGTGCCGCTCTAGTAGCTTTGGATTTGAACAGAGATTAAAGACTAAGGGCAATGGGAACTTGACATAAGCACTGCACTCCAGTAGGTAAAGTTATTTTCTACAGAGTTGCAGGTTAACAATTCCGAAAGCACTATCCATGTATACTGGAAGTGAACAATTAAGTAAGCAGGTGGTGAGTGGTTGCAGCCGAGTTTCCCACTGCTGGTGGGGGAGGGTGGCTTGTATAATAGTTAAGGAAGGGGAGAGAAGGCTAGAATGATCCATGGGGTAATAAACTAGAGGTGGAGACATCAATATGAACTCACATTTAGTTCAGTATAGATACATGGATTTTTACGGGTTGGTAATACACACATTTATTTTCTAGCTCTGTCCTCTGAGAGGGCCTAGAAGCAACAGCGTCTTGGAAGCCACGGGCACACCAAGTTCCTGGATGTTGGTTTCTAATACCATTCCCCAGTAAAAGGAAACAGGGCTTCTTGGAGAAATGGTTGATTCTAAGGCTTGGGCAGGGAATATGCAAGATAAGCCTGGAGCTCAAAAAGACAAAATGATAGGGTATGTACAGGGGACACAGGGGCCAAATAAAAGAGCCCTCAGTAGCCAATCTTGTAATAATTTGAGCAGCAAAATAAGTTACACAGTACTGGAGTATAACCCAAAGTATAAAGTAAATATCCACGAGTCCATACTAACAGAAATAAATAATTGAATACATAAATAAATATATGGGAAAGAAAAGGCAAATCTCCTGTGTAGAAGAAGTGTCAATAATTTATGAAGCTATTCCTCCCTCAAGGCGGTGGAACATAACTCCCTTTCACGTAAGCGTGGGCTGCACATAGCGACTTCTTTCCAAGTAGTGTGGCATCAACGGACAAAGGAATTGTAACTTTACAGTGGAGAAACCCGGTAAACCTCAGTCGAATGATTAAGATCAATATCAACATCAGGGACGTGTTCATGGCATGTCCTCTTGATGTGATGTGATGAGAATGGCACTTTACCTCTGTGGTCTTCCTCCCCAAAGTCCATAACCTCCATTCAAACATGAAAAAAAAAAAAAAATCAGACAAATCTGAATTGAGGGACATCCTCCAAAATACCTGACCAGTACTCTTCAAAACTGTCAAAGTCATCACTAAAAAGGAGAGTGTGAGAAACTGTCACAGCCAAGAGGAGCCTAAGGACAAGATGACTAAATGTAGTGTGGTGTCCTGGATGGGATCCTGGACCAGAAAAAGGACATTAGGTAAAAACTAGGAAAATCTAAATCAGGCATGGGCTTTAGTTAATAATCATTTATCATTTTTATATACTAATTGTAACAAATGTATCATATTACTAATAGGTGATAATAATAGGGAAAATTGGGTGTAGAATATATGGAGAGTCTCAAAATTACCTTTAAAACCTTTTGTAAATGTGCAACTATTCTCAAGTTAGAAGTTATGTAAAAAACAACAAACTAAAATACCTCTATCTTGGGGGACACCTCTAGAGACTCAGATTTAATTTGTCTGGGGTGGAGCTTGAGCACAAGTATGTTTCAAAAGAACGTCACATGATTCTAAGGAGCCTTAGATGAGGATTGAAGTCCATTGAATTAGTCCCATGGCACAACTTTTCCTTTCCAACATGTCCTAAAATTTGCCTTTTCAGTCCAGAGTTCTGAAATCTTCCCTAGAGGTTCTTCCCACAAGTGATCCAAGTTTAATCCAAGTTTTTGAGATCCAAGTTTTTTTTTGAGTCCAAATTTCTGAGAATCTAAGCCTGAGTTCTTTGAGAAAACTCAGATAATGTTTCTAAATTTAGTAGTATGTTCCGATTTCAATTAACAAAACAAAAGTCATGCGTTCTCTTAAAAAAAGACATAAATATTATTAATTGAGATTATAGTCTAGAAGGATAATTCAATCCCAGAATTATGGTGCCTCGAAAGTGGCAATTGAAATGACTGCTGTTTTACTATCCAAATTGCATGTGGCAAACTTTGTTTTTGCTTTGCACAAGTTTTGTGTTGAAATCAGAGCAGCAGTTACAGGTACAGAATCATAAACCTTTGAGATTATTCAGTCTCGTCGTTTTCCTCTGTGCCACATATTTCTTGGGAGGCTTCCTTGGTGTTTAGGTGGCATGAGTTCCATAACTCCACTTTGCTTCAGAGTCATTCCTGTGTAACCAATTGTTTTTTTCCTGATGTTTCCACATAGTACTCCTTAAAAAAAAAACAAAAAAACAAGCAAACAAAACACACAAACAGACAAAAACAAAAAAACACACAAGAAAACTTCTGGTGCTACGAAAAAAAAATTAAAGCCACCAAACTAGTCCAGTTCCCCCAATTTGCAGATGAGGTATTTGAGGCCCAAAAGGGTCAAGGGCACACACATGATTCTGATGCCCAGTTCCATTTAGAGTATGCATGTAATGATGTTTAACCTTGATCTTAACATGAGTGTCAGTGATGGCAGCAAATCCAAACTTCGTAAGGATTTGTCTTTTTGATAACCAGATGAGCTAGATGCGCTCAGTTTGAGCTCAAAAATGTTCAGTGGCTTACACTAAATTCTGTTATTTATGTCCATCTCTCTTCCTTCTCAGGTATCAGATCATGTAAGTTTACATTCCTTTTCAGGGCAGGTTCTATTATGTTTCTTTGGCTGTGGATACCTGTTTCAATTAGATGTTGGAGCCAATTGAAATCAGACGCCCCTGTGTGTGTGGTTCCTGTGTCTCTGACCACGCTGATTCCACCAGGAAAACATGGCCTAAAGTCTTCCAAGCAGTGCCTACGAATTAGCAAAGAGTGCTGAGCTAAGGTTATGTTCTTATCTATAAAGGAAAGTTTTCGTTTTTTTTTTGTTTTGGTTCATTTGTTTGTTTGTTTGTTTTTTAACCACCAGTCTTCTAAAGATACTCAGACCAAATGTAAGGCAATTGGTTGCAAAGTTGTCAGAACATATCACAGAAAACTCTGGGCAAATGGCACCTTAGAAATATTACCTATTCAACACAGTGAAGTTTGAAGCTAATCAACTGCAATGAGATAATTCAACTCCTTACATTCAATAGTCCCTTTGGTTTAACTTTTAACGAACATAGCAATGCCAAAGAACTTTGGCCTGTCTGGTGGGTACACTTCAAAAAGCTTTAATACTTGAGACACTTTCAACTGTGCAAACACAGCCAGCCATGCTTTTATTATGACCAGATTCTGAATATGGCTGAGGAGGGAAAATGCCACTGTATTTCCTTTAAAAGTTATAATAAGATAGAACTAGCAGATAGGATATGGCCCTGGGGTGACTTAGCTGTATAACTCTTTTAAAAGTTCTCAAGACTAAATTACCCTTAGTCTTTGACTCAGCAAGCTAATACCAGAACATCTACTTAGACTTTATTAAAAACCCTTGAGAGAACTGGAATCCTGTTTCTGGAAATTTTTTAAAGAATTTAAAATGTCTGGAAAGAAAAATACTGGGTACTGTTAAGTACATTTTGTTGAACATCTCATGTAATTTAATTCAACATGAGTTGAGTTTTAACTTAGAAGTAAAAATTAGTGAGCAAGTGGAGAGAAACAGCACTGCTTCACTGATTAGAATAAGTGTACCCATATGTGTGGGTTTTCTAGCTAAATGAACCTTATGCCCTTACACATTACTTTTTTTTCAATTCAGATAATTTTGTAAAGACATCTGCATACTTTCTTGCAGAGAAGGTATTAATCACATTCATACCATTAATATGTTGAGGGCAGGCTCTCAGGTCAGAATGTCTGGATTCACATTCTAGCTCTGTATCTTGCTAACCCTGAGACCTTGGACATGTTATTTACCTACTCTGAGCCTAATAGTGCTCTTATATAAAGTGGAAATAATTATAATACATATCACACAGGTTTGTTGTGAGGACTAGAATAAAATAATCCATGCAGATCACTCCGTGCCTCGTTTATAGTATAAAAGTATACCGAATAAAAGAAACATGAGAAGCATATAGTAACTGCAAAACCTGTATTGCAGTTGCCATTTTTATGGTGATGATTTAATGCACAGCCCATTCTATCTTGACCTGTCTGTCAAACTGTCAGCTATTGCTTTTCTTGCATTTTTCACCATTCTTCCCACCTCACGTCCTTTCCCCAAATCCTTCTATTCTCTGCTCCTAATCTGCCATGGGTGGGACAACTAGATAAGAAGGTTTACTGAGCATAATAAGCTACTGAGGAGTCAGTAGACTCTGAGAGAATTTGGCTTTAACATAGGAGTTCGGAGCAAGGCTTTTGGCTCTCAATCAGTTTTTATTTCAGTGTTTGGGAATTTGTTGCATGGAAATTGCTGGAAATCTGATTTGTTGTTAAATGTGCTTAAACTGTACATAAACCACTTAATTCTGCATACTTTCTCATTACACGTAGCCCACACATTTAATTTTAGCAATATAAAACTGAGCTCCTCACTTTCTTTAAATATATGTTAGTTGCAGTTTTAAGACAACTGTCTTATATAGAATGAACATTTTTGGATTTGGGGGTAATATTGCAAATAAAATTTATTTTTCATATGAAATCAGTGTTCCAACAACTTTTAAAATGATTTGATAAAAGATAGGAAAGGCTTCTCATTAATTTCACTATTCTAATACATGGATTATTTCTAGTTTCGTACATTCCCTTCCAGTTCTTATGCATAAACACACAAACTCTTAAGTCATTTTGATAAAAGTAAATAAATTTATAAAAGCTAGGAATATCATGCTTTTCTTACTGTGTCTGAAAAGCTTTAACCTGAACATTATAGTTCTGAAAATAAATTCTTCTCAATCATGAACTCAATACTTAGCCAACAAAGAAATCAAGATATTCCCTTTCCAGTAGATGTGTTACTCAGTTTCAGAGAACAGAGCAAGAAAGGTATATATTAATTTACAGATGATCATGAGAAATACTTCAAATGAAAGCATATTCAGAACCTTTTCCCCTCCAGCCATTCTCCTCTCTGCTTATGCATATTTTAATCACATACTGACACCAATTATTCCATAAAAGACCAGAAAACCATTTTTTGAAGGTTATCAGCATCACACAGTGTTTTAATCAAACAGTGAAATAAATTACGATTCTGGAAAGTGATTATAATCATTTAGTACACATACACAAATGGATTGGACCACTAGCAATTTAAATTGTGTTAAGAATTTTTTTTTTAATGTCATTGAATTCTTCCATGGCCTGCTGAAAACTTTTATTTTTTTTTCCAAGAGTCAGTTTATTGTCACTGAGTTGGGAATGGGTTCGGCTCGAGGAATTTTGTTCATTAACGTTCTTTCTAAAATAACGGATGTTCTAGACAGAAAAAATCCTGAGCTAGAAATTCTCATATGTATATACAATGGAAAGAGAATGGGGCATGCGGCTGTCATACTGGTACATGTGTATGTTTGTAAGAACAGGAGATGGAGGAAGTCTCATTTCTCTTCAAATCTTGGGGCTTTCTTAAATAATTTTTTATTATTAAATGAAAAACAAATTAAATAATTTGTATGAAAAACTATGAATGGTTTAGAAAAGCTGTTAACCAAAAATTGCATCATATTATAATCAATGGTGTTTAAGATAAATAAATGAATAAGCTCTAAACATTTGTATACATCATATCTTTATTTGGAATCTCATTTGTTCTTGATTTAAATATATTTTTGCCTTTAATAGTCGGTGTTTAGGTGGCTCATACAGATCATCAGCATGGTCTGTAATTCCACAAATTAACCAGTGTCCCTACTGTTAGTGTTCAAGAGTTAAGGGCAGGCAAAGTGTTGGCCCTGACTCTTAGTGACCGTGAAGTGTTTGAGACTGACCAGTGCTTGTGTCTCTGCTAGGGGGTCTATGAAGCATGTGTTTCCTCTGGCCTCTCCTCCCGGTTTCTGTCTTCCCCATTTTACCACTTGACCTCTATCTTTCTGACTCTAGCCTAGCTATATCATCTTGACTATCTTGATCCTGACTGGGTCTTCATTTAGTAGTTTCGCTTTTCTGTTTTTGACCCTGAATTGTTACCAAGTCACCCAGTCATCACTGTCCAAAAAGAAACACTGCAGCTCCTCCCTTTAGCAAATTCCCTCTTTAAATTGTTGGCCATAAATCTGTTTTCTTCTTTGGATAATAAATGACATAAAATCCACTTGCATCCCTGGAGTTCACATCAATGATTCTCTAGTCCAGCTGAAAACCACTCCCTGGTTCACCATGATAAAACCATTAAGCAAGCATATTTCAGGTCACAAGTTTCTGATAAAGTGAGTGCATGATGAAAACATAATTAGACCTGAATTGTTTAGACTCCTGAGCCGTCCGTAAATATAAAATAGCTGCTTTTCACAGCTCCCAGTCCTCTACCTTTCCATATTGGAATTGACAGCTGCTATACGATTTAAAAATGAAATATCCAATTTTTGATAACAGCTATTCTTTGGGGCTTTGACCAAAGAAAGACTCCATTAAGCATCGTCATTGGCTTGACACTTACAAAGGCTAATTTGATTCTTTCTTCCAGGTCACTCTGCATCATGTCATCTCAGTCTTGACTTGGGGGTTTCTAAAGGAATCAAACTGCAAGGTTCTTTCCCCCCTCACATTTTATTGTAGAAATAGTGGTTGGCAGTAGTGACGTCAGCATACCTATCTCATGATTTCTTTCCATCTCGGGGACTTAATATTGCAGATTCTGCTGGAATTTACTCTTGTCATCACTCTTTGTTGCTTTTATATTCCACTTAACCCCTCTGCCTACCACTTCCCTGCATTCTTCATGTCAATGCCATTTTACAATTATTTACTGTGCCAGTGGTTTTGCTAGTGCCAGAACAGAGGCTCATCCGTGAAAAAAAGGGCAATACAAGACATGACTGAAACCGAGAAACTAACTGAAACTACTGAGTTAGAGAACATCATTGAACCTAGTTCTTGGAGACCAGGTAGGTATGTGGAGCGCAGTTAGAGGAGAATGCAGCAACGGGAAATTATCAGGTGAAAAGCTGACATCAGAAAGTTCTGGCGTAAGTGGTAAGAAGCAAACTATGGAGACTGGGTTTGGAGGTTAGACTTTTGTATTTAGATTGAGCCATAACAACTTTGCAGGAGAGCTAGTCTCTCAGAACATAGTGTCAAGATAGGATTTTAGGCATGAAATAAAGTGAGAAAAATTGCCATGTAGGAGATTGATTATAAAAATGGCCACAGTTGTTTCTGCTTCCCTCTATCTATGCTGTCTGCATTGTGAATCTTCATTTCTCCCATCAAGGAATCCATTTCCCCGTTTCTTACACCTGGGCTGGCTTTGTGGCTTGAGACCTGCTTTGGCCAATAGAACATGGCTGAAGTGGCAGTGGGCCTGTTCTAAGCCAAAGTATCAGAAGACCTTGCCTTCTTCCTCTTGCTCTCTTGGATCCCTGCAAGCTGCCAGGTGAACAAGTCCATTGCAGCTTGTTGGAGGGCGAGAGACCACGTGGAGAAGGGAAGCTCTGCCTGCTGAAGCTGTCCTGGACCAGGCAGGCCTCAGGCCTCAGCTGACCTGTAAGCCATCTCATACGCATCAGTAAATCCAACCAAGACCAGAAGAACCACCTGTTCCTAAGTGCCAACTTGCAGAATCATACGCTTAATTCTTTTTTTTTTTTTATAAATTTATTTATTTTTACTTTTGGCTGTGTTGGGTCTTCGTTGCTGCACGCGGGCTTCCTCTAGTTGTGGCGAGTGGGGGCTACTCTTTGTTGCGGTGCGCGGGCTTCTCATTGCAGTGGCTTCTCTTGTTGTGGAGCATGGGCTCTAGGCACGCAGGCTTCAATAGATGTGGCATGCGGGCTCAGTAGTTGTGGCTTGCGGGCTCTAGAGCGCAGGCTCAGTGGTTGTGGCGCATGGGCATAGTTGCTCCATGGCATGTGGGATCTTCCCGGACCAGGGCTGGAACCCCTGTCCCCTGCGTTGGCAGGCAGATTCTTAACCACTGCGCCACCAGGGAAGACCCATACACTTAATTCTTAATCATATGCTTAATGGTGATTTTTCATATGTTAAATAAATGACCACTAAATCACTAAATATGAAGATGGTTTATTATGCATTAATAGCTAACTGCTACAATTCTCTTTAATGAAAAAGTGTTTGGATTCCGTGTTAGAAGGCAAGATCCATTCAACATCACTGTAAGACCATATTAATATTGAACATCCAAGATATTAATTCAGTATTTTTTTCACAGAGTATGGAACTTGTTCTGGATTTAGAATGGGTTTAAGAGCCACAGCTCTAGGCTCTAGACTGTGGGAGAAATTATAGAGATTGTTGCTGGAAGAAGTATTTTGAAAAAAACCAAGTCAACTAAACTCTCTTCATTCATTACACATATGTATTAAAAGGGAGGGTGGCCCAAAAGAAGTTAAATGGTAGAAACTTTTCCTTTAAGATTTTAAATGCTCGTTAAGGATTTTGCTAATCAGAAGTGTATAAAACAAATGATAGTATTGGCAAGGTTGTGGAGAAACTGGAATGCTTGTACACTGTTCTTGGGAATGTAAAATGGTGCAGCCACTATGGAAAAGAATTTGGTGATTCCTCAAAGAATTAAACTTAGAATTACCATATGATTAGGTAATCACACTTCTGGTTATAGATCCAAAAGAACTGATATCAGGATCTTAAAGTGATATTGGCATTCCCATGTTTGTTGTAGCATTATTCACAATAGTCAAGATATATAAATAACTTACGTTGTTCATTGACAGATGAACAGAAAGAAAATTAGATATATGCATGCAGTGGAATATTATTCAGCCTTAAAAAAGTAAATTCTACTGTATGCAACAGCATGGATGAACTAGGAGGACATTACGCTAACTAAAATAAGCCAGTCACAGAAGGAAAAATAGAGCATGATTCCACTTACATTAGGTATCTAAAATAGGCAAATTCAAAGAAACAGAGTGGATTGGTGGTTATCAGGGGTTGGGGAGAGAGAGATATGGGGAGTTGCTCTTCAGAGGGTGTATGTTTTCAGTTATGCAAAATGAATTCTAGAGATCTACTGTAGCACATTATGCCTGTAGTGAACACTACTTGTGCACTTAAAAAACTGTCAAGAGGGTAGATTGCATGTTAAGTGTTCTTATCACAGTAAAAAAACAATTGCAAAAGGAGGTCAATATGAACTAATATGATTTTTCAGTTGTTTTTTCCCACATAAACAGATATATGAGATTTAATGGTTGCAACTACTTTGTCATTAACTTTCGGAAGAGAAGAGAATCATAGAGATTGTGTACTGCAGTTCTGACATTTTGTAATTGTTTTAAAGGGTCCTGATTAGATCCTATAAAGAGTAAATGGAAGAACTTACTGCAACATTCATTCATTTCTCCTCATCTGGTGCTTTGCCTATATAATCTAATGAGTTCTTTCAAAAGTTAAATTAGTAGAGAATATTTATCTCAGGCCAAAGTAAAAACAGATGTGAGTTTAATTTTGCAAAAATTGTCTACCTTGAAAGTTCTTCCCATTCTTCCTCAGGCGCTGTTATCATTGCTATTCCGATGGCATATTCCATTGCTAAGACATTTTTCCCCTAAAATATTTTTAAGAGCCTCAGGATCTACTGCCTACTAATTGGTAAGAGAGCTATAACTTAGATTATTCTTGGAAAGAAAGAACTAGGTAGAAATGTCATCATAATTTGTATTTTCAACCTAAAGAAGAGAAGGCTGATAGAGTAATTTAATATTGTTCCTCCAGATCATGAAGAGTTTATACAGTAGCATTGATGACCGAATTTTGTCCATTTTTGTGTGTGTGTGTACATGAGCACAAAGAGTGTAAGAAAAGAAGTCTGAGCTTTAGTGCTTTCTGTTAACTTGTAAGTCAGTTAAGTGTGGCATGAGGACATACACATTAAAAAAAGTATGCTACTGTCTTAATCCAGGCTTCTGTAACAAAAATACCATAGACTGGGTGACTTAAACAAAAAACATTTATTTCTCACTGTTCTGTAGTCTTGCATGTCCAAGATGAAAGTGTCAGCAGATCCGGTGTCTGGTGAAGGCCTATTTCCTGGGTTGCAGATGGCGGTCTTCTCCTCGTATCCTCACATGGTGTAGAGCGGAGAGAGGAAGCAAGCTCTCAGATCTCTCCTTTTTAGATCACTAATCCCATTCATGGGGGCTCTACTCTTAAGACCTAATGAACTCCTGAAAGCTCCACCTCCTAATTGTGAGGGCCAATTCGGGATAGGATTTCAACATATGAATTTTGAAGGAGACACAAACATTCAGTTCAAAACAGCTACTACGTATAGCTTTATATGGGCAATCTAAAAATGCTTTATACAAACAAACAACCCAATAAGACACCATGAGATTGATATAACCTAGAGTGGCTTGGAAAACCCTTTTTTAAGAAAGTGGGATTTCAGCTTGAAGGAAGGATGGAGAAGAACTGTAATTAGGGAACAAGAATGAGAATGCAGTTCCAGGAGAATGCAAGAGTTTAGTCTATCATTGCTGAAAATTCAATGGGATAAAGGGAGATATACTTGATTAGAACAGTATAAGGAGAAATAAAGTAAAATTAACCAGAATGAACAAAACTAATGGGACTATTTCTATACCATTGTGAAGAACTAGAATATTATTTTATAAGCAAACATAATCAGACCAAATGGATACTGTAAACCAAATTAATGCAGTCACTGGCAGACTACTAGTTTCTCACCACTTTTAACGTATGCCAAGCTTCAGTGATATTTCGGTCATTAACTGTGGAAGACTGTGGCAGTTGTTTTTTCTATCCTCATCGAACCTAATCAGTCTAAATATATTAACCCAGTAGGAGGGTCATGGCTCCAAAGATAACTGGCATAGAGACTAGCCGTACCATCTCCCACGGTAGACCATGATACTTATATGAAACAGAGAATCCCCTTATTTCTAAAGGGCCCCTGATGGAATTCCCTTAAATCTGGAAAAACTCTCATTTTTGTCAGCCTAGGAAAGTGGGGATCTCATTTTAGACTTTATAGATATTTCATTGGCACTTCCATGTATTTCACTGACCCATCAGTTCTTTTTTCTTTAGTTTTGCTTTAAGCTCTAGCATTGCTTGTGGTACAAAGGAGACACTCACAGACTGTTGCAAGAGTGAATAAAAGAGTGGACTCTGTTGGCGATGCTTTCCTAAGAGCAGCCGTGAGTAGTAGCAGTGGGTCGATATAAGCTTCTCGAGGCAGGCATGCTGTCTGTTACTACTTCTGCATTTTCCTGGGCACTTAGCTTATTGCTGCATAGATAGTAGGAGCTTATCTGATTCTTGTCGAACAGAATAGGTTCAGTGCTCATGGGATGTTAGGATGGAAGGAAAATAAAATTCTGACCTTTTCCTTATTGAGCTTTAAGAATATTATTATACACAGGAGTGGCGTTATATATTTATCTGAGTAAATTCCTATTATGGGTAAGCACTGAAGAAAGTATCTGGTATGTCATGGATATTTATCTCCTAACTGTATTTGTCTTAACTCTGTGAAGCTCTGTGCATTAATTCATAAACCTGCAGAAACAACTTACTGAAAAAATGCAATTTTTGTTGTGGAGAAGCCCATGAAGCCCAGCATTTTGTTGATTGCTGGCTCTCCTTGAACAGCCTCTTTACTCTGTGCTCTGCACTTGCTGCCCTCTCTAGACTCATGATTCAGATGTTCTAGGTGATTTATGGTTGCTAATGACTCTCAGTTTCTGAGACTGTGCAGGGGCAGCTGAGCCGTCTTGTCACATTATGTCTTAACATTATGTCCCTCAAACCATAAGCCTCAGCCCGCAAGTAGCAACTCCAAGTTAGCTTCACAATGCACTTGGCGTTTACTATTCATTCTTGATCCCAGAAGAGCAATCAAATAATGTGAACAGGGCCTTCCCTGAGAGTGCTGTGTGGCTAGTGCAGTCATGTGTAATTGTCACAACTCCCTGCTTTGTGTCAGACTTTTTGGAGGTGACATTATGAGTGTTATCTCATAGTGGTGGGCAGTGTAGTGTCAGGGTTAAAAATGGTAGCTGAAGAGTTAGACTGTCACTAAAACTTGACTCCACAATGACCATGAGCCAGTTGTTCAAACTCTCGGTTTCTTCAACTCTACGATGGTACCCATAATAGATCATTATTATAATAATAATTGTTGTAAAGACTAAATGAAGTGTTTGATGTCTATTAAGCACTCAATAAATGTCAGCGAGTCTTATTTTTATAATCTCATCTCCAGTTAGAATTAATATCGCTTTAAAATCAAAGAGGCTTAGGTTGGAGACCTGTTGGTACTTTTGAACTTTATGATCGTTTTTACACGGATTGCAAAGGCAAAGGTGAGCACAGGTTGGTTTGTTTAATGTTATCAACTCTGACTTAGAGATGCACGTATTACGTGGTATTATCAGGGTGGCTGTTTCAGCCAGGCCACCGGATGTTCGAGCAGTGGAGTTTACATTCAGCAGCCGTTCAGGTTGACCATTGTCCCTGTTGTACTGATTATGTGGCAGTTTAATGTCACACCATGACCTTAGTATCAAAGTAACTTGTTGTTGTTGTTGTTGTTGTTACATAAAACAGACATTCAAGAAATTTCAAAGGAGGAAAAATAATTATTGTGAGGGTACCCATAGATGGGAAGTTTCAGAAACTGGCAAATCTGTGAACTGGCTATTCTCTTCCTTTTTTTCTCGGAACACACATGGATCCTTTCTGTGTTGTTTCTCTATTTTCTTGACATACTACCTACATATCATGGCTTCCTCAGAGTTTTTCTTTTTTCTTTTGCAGGAGTATTTTCTGTTTTCTCCTCTTCCTTTATGCCTTTCTCTTACTATTCGTTGTTCCCATTTCTTTGTGTTTCTTAGTTCAGATTCCTGAGGAGGTGATCAGGTCAGCCTGCCTCATGCCTCTTAGATGCCAGCTGCTCTGTAGATGAGGCCAGGGAGCGGGCGGCATCACGAGGTACACGACATGGCTCCAAAATGTGAGGAGGATGGGCAGAGCAGTTTCCCGGAAAATCTGTGTGGCTGGAGCAAGCACGGTGACATCTGTGCCTTGGTAATAGTACCCATGGATGCCATGACTTCTGTTTGTTTGGCATTTTAGTAGTTTATTTATTGCAGCAGTTCTGTTGAAGAGAATGATTGCTGATTCTTGATGAGGCTTGGATATTAGAACCTAGAAGATAAATTGAATCAGGCACTGAGTAAATGGTCCAGTCAGAGGAAACATCTAAAGAGAATTTTGGGCACTTCCTTTAAAACACTGGTATATTTAACTAAAGCAAACATTGGTCTAAAAATGGGCCTTTTAAGTCACAAAAGTATAGTGTCAGTATCGCTCATGGTACAGTAAACAAAACAAAATAGAATGAACACATAAAGAGATATTAGGATATGTCATTAGATAACACAGTTTTGACCTGCACATAGATATTTCCTGATTATTAAGGAACATTTTCAACTGTGCAGAATGATTTAGCTGCTGTTTTGTAGCATGTCTGGAAGATGATTTTTTTTAACCATGGGAAAGAAATGCTGCTACAGTCATATGCTAAAACACCCTGCAATCATCAGTAGTTTGAAGTACTCAATAATGAATGCTTATAAAGGAAATATTGTTTAAACCATGGAAGAGTGAGAATCAATTATTCTATTCCTGTATTGCTCCTTGGGCAAGACATACTAATTTGTTAACAAATTTACCTCTTTATCTTTTTTAGCTTTAAATAAAATTTAGTCACCAAAGTGGATGTTTGGGGATCATCAGAATATTAAATTGTCCTGCTTGACTTCCCAAAATTCAGCAAGGCACCAAGATAGCCCAATGTTGTTAAGTAAATAGAGGAATAAATAGCTCCATGTTTTTCAAATCTGTGAAGTTAGCAACATGTAGATTTCTTGCATGTTTAAAAACTACAGCTTAAGCCTCATGCCTGTGACACAGACGGAAGAAAACAACAGGCTCTGTTCACTGTGTCCAGTTGTATAGGTCTTGGCCATCACTGGTTCTGTTGTGATTTTTTTTCCCTTTTTGAATTTAATTTTCAGTCATTCTAAGCACAGTACTTCGTAACATCAGTATTTAGGGTGAGCTTCCTTAACATCAAGGACTGACTTGAGTTGTGTGAGACTCAAGAGACAGCCTTGAAAGCCAGCACACTGAGTAGAACCGTTTACCCATTTAGATCACAGATGATTGTAACACCCGGCTGTTCAGCAGTTTTCTGCTCCACACACTGATCTACAAAAATAAGCGTGTTCTTACACATATTAATTCTGAGAAAAATTAAAAACAAAGCAGCTTCAAACTAATCTTGTATTTATGTCCTAAAAACAAAGTTTTATGTACTTATTTTATCATAAAACTTGTCTTATTTAATATAAACGTGGCATTTTATCTGTTTTGTTTGACATTTTGCCAATGTTATTTTAATTTATTTGTTACCTAAACAAAACATATAAATTATTTTTGGTCTTTATACATCTGCTGGTCAAAATATGACATGTTTAAGTGCTTTCAAATGTTTTCTGTAAAGAAAAAACCTGGCCTGTGCCATGAGGATCACGTGAGATCACTGTGTGGTAATATTGCCAGGGAGTAACGTGGGTGGGGTTTCACGTACTTAGCAGAGACTGAAAGCGTGAAGCACAACCAAGAAGCTTTTCTCAGACATGATGTGTTTGAAGTTTGAAATAGAGTGAAGACTCATGAGTGGGGAAGAAGTGAGGACTGTAAGTGTGCAAAAAATTTAGCATCATTTGCTGATGTTTGGATAGTATGACCAAAGGACACATAAAGATTGCAGATATCTCCAAGATTCCAGGTTAGGGGAATCTCAAGCAATACCCATTAAGCATTTAGCCCTAAACATGTGATGTGATGTGGTGCCTGTGTGTGTGTGTGTGTGTGTGTGTGTGTGTGTGTGTGTGTGAAAGAGAGAGAGAGAGAGAGAGATAGGACATGAGAAATGAAAAATATCACCATAAATAAATGCTTAGTTCTGTCTTATTTAGACTCTGGTGCTTGGGGATCAAAGGAGAAGGTTGTGACTTGAGTTTGACTTTGAAGTCAATGGGATGAATATAGTTTGGCAAATGCTCCATAAAGTGACCCCCAATGAATGAAGGTGACCTCCTCTTGTGTGATCTTTTCCCTTGAGTGTGGACAGAACCTGTGGCTTACTTCCTTCTAACCCATCGAATATAGGAAAAGCAATAGGATGTCTTTCCAATCATATATACATATATATGTGTATGTCATACATGTACAATATATGACACATACATATATGCCACATATCTATGGGTCGATGGTTATATATATGTATATTATACACACACACACACACACACACAGTTTCCAGCAGAGCAGACTGGAGTGGGATATGCGATTGCGGGATGAGTGCCGTGTCTTGCTGGCTCTGAAGAAGTGAGCTGCCATGTTGAGAGAGCACCTGTAAGGGGGCCACATGGCAGGGGACTGACTGTGAGTGGCCTCTAGGAGCTGAGAGCAGCATCCAGCCAATAGACAGCAAGAAGACAGAGACCTCAGTGCCACTGTTGACTGGAACTGAATTCTGCCAACAAACACGTGAACTTGGAAAAGGAGCCTGGGCGCCAGAGAGGGGTGCAGCCCAGCTGGGACCTTGATTGTAGCCTGGTGAGATCCTGAGCAGAGGATTCAGCTAAACCTTGCCTAGACCTCTGACCCATGGAAATGGTGAAATAATAGATGTGTGTTGCTTTAAGCCACTACATTTGTGAAAATTTGTTAGGTACCAGTAGAAAACTAATACAGGTGGATAGGAAAAAAAGATGAATATATTTTAGATATATAGAGCCACCTGCACTAAGGTACAGAGGTCAAAATAAGGTTGACATATTCTTCTTCTACTCGTATATCAAACATGTATTTCCTGAATGCCTACTGTGTGCTAGTGCCCTACCAGGAAACCAATAGGGGAGCTGAAGTTAAGAGAGCTTAAGAGACTTGCCCAAGGCTCCAAAGGAGAAATGTGTAAGAATACCAGGATTCTATGGGGAAAGAGAAGCCATGTTTATGTGACATCACAACTAATTCATAGGGGCTTTGAGTACTTAATCTCCAGCTTTGGGTGTATCTTGTTTTGTGTTGTTTCCTTTGCCTTATAGCTTAAATTTTGTGTAAGATCAACGTGAAAGGACTCATTTTCCCTAGTGTCCAGGGATGCAGTAGAATAAGTAAAGAATAAATAACTGGGATTATCTCTGTGAAATATTCAGAGTTTTCTAAAACAAAAGTATACTCTTTCTCTGCTAAGTTTCCCACAGTGTAGAAAAGAATGCTGAAATTTGGGGGAAAAAAAGAAATAGATCCTGGAAAAAAGTAGAAACAGGAGCTGAATTGCTGTTTTGATCTTAGAACTGGAAGGTCTAGGTCCATAAAATATTAAGAACTTTAAACTTTGGTCTGACTAAATTGGAGCTGTTAAACTGGAATTCTTAGAAACCTCTCTGAACTAGAATTGCTGCTTCTGCAGCTTTGTTCAATAGAAATTTTTGATTTTTTTTCCCCCTATAGCGTGAGAACAGGAAAAGACCTTTGTTCAACTCAATATTTTGAATGAATCAGTATTTGTAAATAAAATAAAATCCCTTTTGGAATGAGTACTATGGGCGCTCTGTCCAGATCTCCTTGGATCCCTATTTCTCTTTGGCTGCATTCCTCTCCTGACTTGGGTTTGCTTTGCTTGTAGGTTGTACCTGCACTTCTCTTAGGGCGGCTGTCCTCAGGTGCCTGAAATGCCTTTACCCACATGCTGCAGAATTCCTGGGAGCTAACTTCCCACCTTTCCAGCCCTTTCTCCAGCAGTGGCCCTTAGTCCATGAATAACTAAATGCCCAAGCACTTTGCCTGGAGTTAGATAACTGAGTTTAATTTATGTTCCTGTGACCCCTGCAGGAATAGACATGGGAGAGAGACATCACCTAAAATTCCATCCTTCCCTGTCTTTCCTGCTCTGCTTGCCTTCTGCAGTCCCTTACTAATCTCCCTTGGGAGCACTTCTCTAATAAATAAATCACTTTCACCCAAATCACATCCCAATCTCAGAGTCTGCTTCTAGGGAACCCAACCTAAGACAGATATCTTCTTTTCTGCTTGCTGAAACATAATCTTGGCTATCAGTTCAGAATTGCCAAAGTAATAGGTAAAAAGAGAGATATTTAAAAATAGGTAGATGACTTTTAATAAATTTTAATAAATTTATTTTGGATATTAAAATAGTCACAATAATTGTTGAGTTACAAATAAAATGAAGTAAATTAAATATTTCATTTTAGCTGCTCTTCATATCTTGACAAATTTTCCCCCCAAACTTCCCCCATTTCCACCTCAAACTGAGAATAAATCTTTGAGTGTTTTTACTAATTTTTCTTACATTAAATTTTGATTCTAATCAACATACAGAATTATACCCTGCTTTGTTGTACAAAGATGGTTTAGTTATTTAATATATTTTAAAATAAATAGCAACCCCTTTCATGTTTTAAATTTCAAAAGTAAAAAAAAAATAAAGGGAGGGAGGAAGGAAGGAAGGAAGAAAAAAAAGAAAGATGAAAGAAAACAATGAAAGGAAAGAAGTCAGGATTAAAACGGAAATTTCTCCTTTCTATTTTTACTTCCTTGTTAAAAGCTTGGTGAAGATTATTCCAAAATTTACGTCCATATACAACACACACACATATGTGTGTGTATATAGGTATGTGTATATAATGGGATTTGTATTCTCACTTTTTATGAAACTTGTTTATATCACATATACAATTCTACAGCTTGCTTCCTTTGATACAGGAACATGTTACTGAACTCTGTCAACATTTGAGGATGGAGATCTACCTCAATTTTTGTCAATAATAGTTGAAAGCTATTTTTCCTATGAAACAGTCCTTCACTTCTTGTCCTTGTGCATCTCTATACACGTATGTAGGAATGTTTTGTCCAGATGATAAAAAGCTAATAATGAACTTGCTTATTAGTAAGAAATATTTAAATCAGTATGTAATCCAGTGCATTTAGAAAAAATTGGCATTTCTTTTTTTTTTAACATCTTTATTGAAGTATAATTGCTTTACAATGGTGTGTTAGTTTCTGCTTTATAACAAAGTTAATCAGTTATACATATACATATGTTCCCATATCTCTTCCCTCTTGCGTCTCCCTCCCTCCCACCCTCCCTATCCCACCCCTCTAGGTGGTCACAAAGCACTGAGCTGATCTCCCTGTGCTATGCAGCTGCTTCCCACTAGCTATCTATTTTACATTTGGTAGTGTATATATGTCCATGACACTCTCTCACCCTGTCACATCTCACCCCTCCCCCTCCCCATATCCTCAAGTCCATTCTTCAGTAGGTCTGTGTCTTTATTCCCGTCTTGCCACTAGGTTCTTCATGACCTTTTTTTTTTTTTTCCCTTAGATTCCATATATATGTGTTAGCATACTGTATTTGTTTTTCTCTTTCTGACTTACTTCATTCTGTATGACAGACTCTAACTACATCCACCTCATTACAAATACCTCCATTTCATTTCTTTTTATGGCTGAGTAATATTCCATTGTATATATGTGCCACATCTTCTTTATCCATTCATCCGATGATGGACACTTAGGTTGCTTCCATGTCCTGGCTATTGTAAATAGAGCTGCAATGAACAAAATTGGCATTTCTTGAATGCAGATCCCTAGTTTCTCACAAATACCTCCCTCACTAAAATCCCTGCTTCTTTCTCAAAATATTGTCTTGGTGTAAGTGGATGGGGGAAACTTAAGCATCGACAATTAAGATGTTGATTGTTATCAGCAAATTGCCCTGCAACAGGTTGCACTAGTATGTATTCCAACTAATAGTTTCTATCACTGAGTACATCAGTTTTTAATATTTGAAAAAATTTGCCAATCTGTATATTATTTTAAAGTCATTTATGGTGTTATTTGCCATATAGTTTTTTTTTTTAAACATCTTTATTGAAGTATAATTGCCTTACAATAGTGTGTTAGCTTCTGCTTTATAACAAAGTGAATCAGTTATACATATACAATATGTTCCCATTTCTCTTCCCTCTTGCATCTCCCTCCCTCCCACCCTCCCCATCCCACCCCTCTAGGTGGTCACAAAGCACCGAGCTGATCTCCCTGTGCTATGCGGCTGCTTCCCACTAGCTATCTATTTTACATTTGGTAGTGTATATATGTCCATGACACTCTCTTACCCTGTCACATCTCACCCCACCCCCTCCCCATATCCTCAAGTCCATTCTCTAGTAGGTCTGTGTCTTTATTCCCGTCTTGCCACTAGGTTCTTCATGGCCTTTTTTTCCCTTAGATTCCGTATATATGTGTTAGCATACTGTATTTGTTTTTCTCTTTCTGACTTACTTCACTCTGTATGACAGACTCTAACTCCATCCACCTCATTACAAATACCTCCATTTCATTTCTTTTTATGGCTGAGTAATATTCCATTGTATATATGTGCCACATCTTCTTTATCCATTCATCTGTCGATGGACATTTAGGTTGCTTCCATGTCCTGGCTATTGTAAATAGAGCTGCAATGAACATTTTGGTACATGACTCTTTTTGACCTATGGTTTTCTCAGGGTATATGCCCAGTAGTGGGATTGCTGGGTCGTATGGTAGTTCTATTTGTAGTTTTTTAAGGGACCTCCATACTGTTCTCCATAGTGGTTGTATCAATTTACATTCCCACCAACAGTGCAAGAGTGTTCCCTTTCCTCCACACCCTCTCCAGCATTTATTGTTTCTAGATTTTTTGATGATGGCCATTCTGACCGGTGTGAGATGATATCTCATTGTAGTTTTGATTTGCATTTCTCTAATGATTAATGATGTTGAGCATTCTTTCATGTGTCTGTAGGCCATCTGTATATCTTCTTTGGAGAAATGTCTATTTAGATCTTCTGCCCATTTTTGGATTGGGTTGTTCGTTTTTTTGTTATTGAGCTGCATGAGCTGCTTGTAAATCTTGGAGATTAATCCTTTGTCAGTTGCTTCATTTGCAAATATTTTCTCCCATTCTGAGGGTTGTCTTTTGGTCTTGTTTATGGTTTCCTTTGCTGTGCAAAAGCTTTTAAGTTTCATTAGGTCCCATTTGTTTATTTGTGTTCTTATTTCCATTTCTCTGGGAGCTGGGTCAAAAAGAATCTTGCTGTGATGTATGTCATAGAGTGTTCTGCCTATGTTTTCCTCTAAGAGTTTTATAGTGTCTGCCCTTACACTTAGGTCTTTAATCCATTTTGAGTTTATTTTTGTGCCTGGTATCAGGGAGTGTTCTAATTTCATACTTTTACATGTTCCTGTCCAATTTTCCCAGCACCACTTATTGAAGAGGCTGTCTTTTCTCCACTGTATATGCTTGCCTCCTTTATCAAAGATAAGTTGACCATATGTGTGTGGGTTTATCTCTGGGCTTTCTATCCTGTTCCATTGATCTATATTTCTGTTTTTGTGCCAGTACCAAACTGTCTTGATTACTGAAGCTTTGTAATATAGTCTGAAGTCAGGGAGCCTGATTCCCCCAGCTCCATTTTTCGTTCTCAAGATTGCTTTGGCTATTCGGGGTCCTTTGTGTTTCCATACAAATTGTGAAACTTTTTGTTCTAGTTCTGTGAAAAATGCCAGTGGTAGTTTGATAGGGATTGCATTGAATCTCTAGATTGCTTTGGGTAGTAGAGTCATTTTCACAATGTTGATTCTTCCAATCCAGGAACATGGTATATCTCTCCATCTATTTGTATCATCTTGAATTTCTTTCATCAGTGTCTTATAATTTTCTGCATACAGGTCTTTTGTCTCCTTAGGTAGGTTTATTCCTAGATATTTTATTCTTTTTGTTGCAATGGTAAAGGGGAGTGTTTTCTTAATTTCACTTTCAGATTTTTCACCATTAGTGTATAGGAATGCCAGAGATTTCTGTGCATTAATTTTGTATCCTGCTGCTTTACCGAATTCACTGATTAGCTCTAGTAGTTTTCTGGTAGCATCTTTAGGATTCTCTATGTATAGTATCATGTCATCTGCAAACAGTGACAGCTTTACTTCTTCTTTTCCGATTTGGATTCCTTTTATTTCTTTTTCTTCTCTGATTGCTGTGGCTAAAACTTCCAAACCTATGTTGGATAATAGTGGTGAGAGTGGGCAACCTTATCTTGTTGCTGATCTTAGTGGAAATGGTTTCAGTTTTCACCATTGAGGACAATGTTGGCTGTGGGTTTGTCATATATGGCCTTTATTATGTTGAGGAAAGTTCCCTCTATGCCTACTTTCTGGAGGGTTTTTATCATAAGTGGTTGTTGAATTTTGTCGAAAGCTTTCTCTGCATCTATTGAGATGATCATATGGTTTTTCTCCTTCAGTTTGTTAATATGGTGTATCACGTTGTTTGATTTGCATATATTGAAGAATCCTTGCATTCCTGGGATAAACCCCACTTGATCATAATGTATGATCGTTTTAATGTGCTGTTGGATTCTGTTTGCTAGTATTTTGTTGAGGATTTTTGCATCTATGTTCATCAGTGATATTGGCCTGTAGTTTTCTTTCTTTGTGACATCTTTGTCTGGTTTTGGTATCAGGGTGATGGTGGCCTCATAGAATGAGTTTGGGAGTGTTCCTCCCTCTGCAATATTTTGGAAGAGTTTGAGAAGGATAGGTGTTAGCTCTTCTCTAAATGTTTGATAGAATTTGTCTGTGAAGCCATCGGTCCTGAGCTTTTGCTTGTTGGAAGATTTTTAATCACAGTTTCAATTTCAGTACTTGTGATTGGTCTGTTTATATTTTCTATTTCTTCCTGGTTCAGTCTCGGCAGGTTGTGCATTTCTAAGAATTTGTCCATTTCTTCCAAGTTGTCCATTTTATTGGCACAGAGTTGCTTGTAGTAATCTCTCATGATCGTTTGTATTTCTGCAGTGTCAGTGGTTACTTCTCCTTTTTCATTTCTAATTCTATTGATTTGAGTCTTCTGCCTTTTTTTCTTGATGAGTCTGGCTAATGGTTTATCAATTTTGTTTATCTTCTCAAAGAACCAGCTTTTAGTTTTATTGATCTTTGCTCTTGTTTCCTTCTTTTCTTTTTCATTTATTTCTGATCTGATCTTTATGATTTCTTTCCTTCTGCTAACTTTGGGGTTTTTTTGTTCTTCTTTCTCTAATTGCTTTAGGTGCAAGGCTAGGTTGTTTATTCGAGATGCTTCCTGTTTCTTGAGGTAGGCTTGTATTGCTATAAACTCCCCTCTTAGAACTGCTTTTGCTGCATCCCATAGGTTTTGGGTCATCATGTCTCCATTGTCATTTGTTTCTAGATATTTTTTGATTTCCCCTTTGATTTCTTCAGTGATCTCTTGGTTATTAAGTAGTGTGTTGTTTAGCCTCCATGTGTTTGTATTTTTTACAGATCTTTTCCTGTAATTGATATCTAGTTTTATAGTGTTGTGGTCGGGAAAGATACTTGATACGAGTTCAATTTTCTTAAATTTACTAAGGCTTGATTTGTGACCCAAGATATGATCTATCCTGGAGAATGTTCCATGAGTACTTGAGAAAAATGTATATTCTGTTGTTTTGGGGTGGAATGTCCTATAAATATCAATTAAGTCCATCTTGTTTAATGTATCATTTAAAGCTTGTGTTTCCTTATTTATTTTCATTTTGGATGATCTGTCCATTGGTGAAAGTGGGGTGTTAAAACCCCCTACTATGATTGTGTTACTATCGATTTCCCCTTTTATGGCTGTTAGTATTTGCCTTATGTATTGAGGTGCTCCTATGTTGGGTGCATAAATATTTACAATTGTTATATCTTCTTCTTGAATCAATCCCTTGATCATTATGTAGTGTCCTTCTTTGTCTCTTGTAATAGTCTTTAACGTCTGTTTTGTCTGATATGAGAATTGCTACTCCAGCTTTCTTTTGATTTCCATTTGCATGGAATATCTTTTTCCATCCCTCACTTTCAGTCTGTATGTGTCTCTAGGTCTGAAGTGGGTCTCTTGTAGACAGCCTATATACGGGTCTTGTTTTTGTATCCATTCAGCCAGCCTGTGTCTTTTGGTGGGAGCATTTAATCCATTTACATTCAAGGTAATTATCGATACGTATGTTCCTATTCCCATTTTCTTAAATGTTTTGGGTTTGTTATTGTAGGTGTTTTCCTTCTCTTGTGTTTCTTGCCTAGAGAAGTTCCTTTAGCATTTGTTGTAAAGCTGGTTTGGTGGTGCTGAACTCTCTCAGCTTTTGCTTGTCTGTAAAGGTTTTAATTTCTCCATCAAATCTGAATGAGATTCTTGCTGGGTAGAATAATCTTGGTTGTAGGTTTTTCCCTTTCATCACTTTAATTATGTCTTGCCATGCCCTTCTGGCTTGCAGAGTTTCTGCTGAAAGATCAGCTGTTAACCTCATGGGGATTCCCTTGTATGTTATTTGTTGTTTTTCCCTTGCTGCTTTTAATATTTTTTCTTTGCATTTAATTTTTGATAGTTTGATTAATATGTGTCCTGGCGTGTTTCTCCTTGGATTTATCCTGTATTGGACTCTCTGTGCTTCCTGGACTTGATTGACTATTTCCTTTCCCATATTAGGGAAATTTTCAACTATAATTTGTTCAAATATTTTCTCCGTCCCTTTCTTTTTCTCTTCTTCTTCTGGGACTCCTATAAGTCGAATGTTGGTGTGTTTAATGTTGTCCCAGAGGTCTATGAGACTGTCCTCAATTCTTTTCATTCTTTTTCTTTATTTTGCTCTGCAGTAGTTATTTCCACCATTTTATCCTCCAGGTCCCTTATCCATTCTTCTTCCTCACTTATTCTGCTACTGATTCCTTCTAGAGTATTTTATTTTCATTTATTGTGTTGTTCATCATTGTTTGCTCTTTAGTTCTTCTTGGTCCTTGTTAAATGTTTCGTGTATTTTCTCCTTTCTATTTCCAAGATTTTGGATCATCTTTACTATCATTATTCTGAATTCTTTTTCAGGTAGACTGCCTATTTCCTCTTTATTTGTTTGGTCTGGTGGGTTTTTACCTTGCTCCATCATGTGCTGTGTGTTTCTTTGTCTTCTCATTTTGCTTAACTTACTGTGTTTGGGGTCTCCTTTTCGCAGGCTGCAGGTTCGTAGTTCCCATTGTTTTTGGTGTCTGTCCCCAGTGGCTAAGGTTGGTTCAGTGGGTTGTGTAGCCTTCCTGGTGGAGGGGACTAGTGCCTCTTTTCTGGTGGATGAGGCTGGATCTCATCTTTCTGGTGGGCAGGACCACGTTCGGTGGTGTGCTTTGGGTTGTCTGTGACCTTATTATGATTGTAGTCAGCCTCTCTACTAATGGGTGGGGTTGTGTTCCTGTCTTGCTAGTTGTTTGGCATAGCGTGTCCAGCACTGTAGCTTGCTGGTCATTGAGTGGAGCTGGGTCTTGGCGTTGAGATGGCAATCTTTGAGAGTGCTTTCGCCATTTGATATTATGTGGAGCAGGGAGGTCTCTGGAGGACCAATGTTCTGAACTCGGCTCTCCCACCTCTGAGACACGGGCCTGACACCCGGCTGGAGTACCAAGACCCTGTGAGCCACACAGCTCAGAAGAAAAGGGAAAAAGAAAGAAGGAGAGAGAGAGAGAGACGGGGGGGAGGGAGAGAGGGAGGAAATAAAATAGAATAAAGTTTATTAAAATAAAAAAATATTAAAAATAAGAGATTCAAAAGTAATAAAAAATAGAAAAAAAAGGAAGAAAGAAAGAACAGAGCAACCAAACCAAAAAACAAGCCCACCAATGATAACATGTCCTAAAAACTATACTAAAAGAAAAAAAAAAAAAAAAAGTACAGACAGAACCCTAGGACAAATGGTAAAAGCAAAGCTATACAGACAAAATCACACAAAGAAGCATACCCATACACACTCACAAAAAGAGAAAAAGGAAAAATATATATATATTGTTGCTCCCAAAGTCCACGGCCTCAATTTTGGGATGATTCATTGTCTATTGAGGTATTCCACAGATGCAGGGTACATCAAGTTGATTGTGGAGATTTAATCTTCTGCTCGTGAGGCTGCTGGGAGAGATTTCCCTTCTCTTCTTTGTTCACACAGCTCCCGGGGTTCAGCTTTGGATTTGGACCCGCCTCTGCGTGTAGGTTGCCTGAGGGCATCTGTTCTTCTCTCCGACAGGACGGGGTTAATGGAGCAGCTGATTCGGGGGCTCTGGCTCACTCAGGCCGGGGGGAGAGAAAGGTACGGAATGCGGGGCGAGCCTGCGGTGGCAGAGGCCGGCATGACGTTGCACCAGCCTGAGGCGCGCTGTGCCTTCTCCCGGGGAAGTTGTCCCTGGATTGCGGGACCCTAGCAGTGGTGGGTTGCACAGGCTCCTGGGAGGGGCAGTGTAGATAGTGACCTGTACTTGCACACAGGCTTCTTGGTGGCGGCAGCAGCAGCCTTAGCGTCTCATGCCCGTCTCTGGGGTCCGCGCTGATAACCGCGGCTCATGCCCGTCTCTAGAGCTCATTTAGGTGGTGCTCTGAATTCCCTCTCCTCGCGCACCCGGAAACAATGGTCTCTTGCCCCTTCGGCAGCTGCAGACTTTTTCCCGGACTCCCTCCCGGCTAGCTGTGGCACACTAGCCCCTTCAGGCTGTGTTCACGCTGCCAACCCCAGTCCTCTCCCTGGGATCCGACTGAAGCCCGAGCCTCAGCTCCCAGCCCCCGCCCAACCCGGCGGGTGAGCAGACAAGCCTCTCGGGCTGGTGAGTGCTGGTCGGCACCGATCCTCTGTGCGGGAATCTCTCCGCTTTGCCCTCCGCACCCCTGTGGCTGCGCTCTCCTCCGTGGCTCCGAAGCTTCCCCCTCTGCCGCCCCCAGTCTCTGCCAGAGAAGGGGCTTCCTAGTGTGTGGAAACCTTTCCTCCTTCACAGCTCCCTCCCACTGGTGCAGGTCCCGTCCGTATTCTTTTGTCTCTGTTTTTTCTTTCTTCTTTTGCCCTACCCAGGTATGTGGGGAGTTTCTTGCCTTTTGGGAGGTCTGAGGTCTTCTGCCAGCGTTCAATAGGTGTTCTGTAGGAGTTGTTCCACATGTAGATGTATTTTTGATGTGTTTGTAGGGAGGAAGGTGATCTCTACGTCTTACTCTTCCGCCATCTTGAAGTAAAAGGGACTTGTTTTATATTTTGAAGAAAATCTCTTACTTGAAATATAAACTTAGTAGAAACAATACAAAACTTTAATTGTAATTTTTATTTTACTGAAGAGATTTCCTAAAGTAGTGGTTTTGAAACTTGGCACAGAACAGAGTCTGGAGGGTACAGATTCCTGGGCTTTAAAAACCCAGCCTACTGTGTCAGAAATCCTGGAAATGGGCCCAGGTATTCACATTTCTTCCAAGTGTCCAGAATGAGAACCTCTGGAACTAGAACAGAGGTGGTACAGTGTAATATCTGAGAGAATTGGGTTGGGTATTTGACAGACCTGGATTTGAATTCCAATTCTGCCATGAGTTAACTGTAACTGTACAACTTCGAAGAATTTATGTGTTCCCTCTAAGCCTTGACTTTTTATCTCTATAATGAGGCTAATTATTTCAATTTTGAGGGTGGATGAAACAATGCTTCTATGGCATGTAGCACCACACTTAGGCACAGTGTAAGCACTCAAGAATAATGTTAATTAAAAACAAAAATAAAAAGTGCTAAAATAAAAATCTAATAAATTTCATACCAGTTACTGTTAGCCTTGTATGATGATAATGAAAATCAACAGAAGATTTAAATTACCCCAGGTCAATTTATATACAGTTTTCAGGTTCTCATCGTTGAAGGGAGAAAAATTCTCCATCATCTTCTACTCTCCGGGGCATACTTTCAAAGGACATCATTTTCTATCAGAAATCACTCTCCCCCCTTTTTTTGGTTTAATTAAAACGGATTGAATTTCAAGAGTCGCCACTGCTATACTGCTCTCAAAAACAAAAACAAACAAAAATCACCTTGTGTTCTTTGATGGGAAGAAAAGAAGGGGAGATTAGAAAGATTAAATATCTAAGGACATGTACCCTCATCTCAGGTGCTCAGGTCAGGGTTGACCCCTGCGAGACTCCAGGTAGTGCCGGGAAGTACAAGAAAATTTCTAGAGGTAGCCAGGGGGCACAACGAGCTGAATTCCAGCCAGCCTTCTAACTGGCAGGAAAAAAAAAAAAAAATAGTAAGAGGCAAACCCTTGTGAAATCATCATAGGGGAATCTAAATTGAGTTTTTGTATCCTGGAGCTTTTATAGGTGACAAATCAATAAAGTGCATATTATCTGGTATTAACAATCTAGAAGATACATGTTGTAACTATTTAAAAACAGGATGATTGAATATTTCTTTTTTTAAAAGCATTATTTATTTTGTACTCACTTTCTATTTTATAACATTTCCCTCAGGAAGAAATAACATAATTTTCAAAATTATTTGAAGTTTACTTTTAAACAGAGAAATGAGTTGTGTTATACTTCTGGCTGTTTTAAGGATGAATTGTGGTTGGCAGTTGAGTCAGGGATATTAATTTGGAGGCCATTAGGGTATTTTGGGTAGACTAGTCTTGGTATGGGTGTTTTTGTGAATTTTTCTTTACTGAAATTATATTTTATTTAGGTCAAGTCAAATATACAGAGGACAGAGGTTGTCATGTATTTAAATTATTTGTTATTTATGTTAGTCATTCTTAGCTCATGAGGGCAGGGAAATGGGTGAGGTGTATTTGTGTTTTTGTTTGTTTTTTCCTACTGCTCCGCTACCAGTGGTTAAAGCAGTGCCTGGCTTCGAGTAGGCTCTCAATAAATGTGTTGAACATTGGACACAGGACATCAATAAGATATGTATACAGTGGCAAAATGAAGATACCTCCACCCTTTTCTATGTGAAAAAACTCAGAAACGGAAAGAGACTGAAAAAGTAGCAGATACCTGAACACCTCAAATCACAAAAAACCCAAAATGATTAGGAAGGAGTGCCATGGGAAGAAAGGATCTGATTGGGGGTGGGGGAGAGGGAGTGGGTGGCGGGAGGGCACTAAAGGGAAGCCCTGTTGCAGCAGAATGCAGCAGAAGCTCCCATATCCAGTGTATACCAAGGGGCCAAAATAGCAATATTTTGTAACAAAAGATCAAGATGCACAGTTTACAAAGCTTCCTGATTTATAAACTTGATAGCACAGAACTGCAGGGATTGGAGGGTAGAGGGAGTTGAATTAGGTAACACATGTCATTTTTGCTGGGAGTCTTCTGTATGTGAGGTAAGGTCTAGAAGAAAGATAGGGGGGAGTAAAGGCTAAGCTACCCCCGTCTCTCTCTCTGTCTCTGTCTCTCTCTCGCTCTGGCACTCGCTCTCTTTCTCTCTCTTGTCATAATAATCTCCACTCTGAACCAGAGCCGTTGCAGCTCTGGCCTCTCTCTGTTATAAAGTCCTGAACATAGTCCTGGCCTAGGAAGGACTTACCTAATTCAAAGTGAACAATATTACAAAAGAACCAACATGTCTATGTAAAGATATGTTGGTTGGGGAGGAGGGGTGGGGGATGGAGCCTGAAAAGCAAAAGGCAAACAGAGAGCACACATGAGAAAAGTGTTGTAACGGGGAGGATTGGTACTGTGACTAAGTATATTGCTATGGATTCAAATACACGGACACCAGATTTATTGCACTTTGCAGATATTGCAGTTTTTACACATTGAAGTTTTGTGGTAACCCTGCATCGAACAAGTCTATTGTTGCCATTTTTTTCCGATAGCATTTGCTTACTTCGTGTTTCTGTGAACATTTTGGTAATTCTTACCATATTTCAAACTTTTTCATTATTATATTTGTTATGGTGATCAGTGACCTTTGATGCTACTATTGCTTTGGGGCACCACAAACCCACCTGTATAAGAAGGCAAACAATCAATTAATGTTTTGTGTGTTCTGACTGATCCACTGACCGGCCATTCTCCATCTCTCTCCCTCTCCTCAGGCCTTTCTATTCCCTGAGACACAACTATATTGAAATTAGGCCAGTTAATAACCCTACAATAGCCTCTGAGGGCTCAAGTGAAGACTGATATGCTTCTCACCTTAAATCAAAAGCTAGAAATGGTTAGCCTCAGGGAGGAAAGCATGTTGAAAGCTGAGATAGGTCAAAAGCTAGACATATTGTGCCAAATGGTCAAGTGTGAATGCAAAGGAAATTTCTTGAAGGAAATTAAAAGTGCTACTTCAGTGACACAAAAGATAAGACAGTGAAACAGCCTTATTGCTGATTTGTAGAAAGTTTTAGTGGTCTGGATAGGAGATCAAACCAGCCACAACATTCCCTTAAGCTAAAGCCTAATCCAGAGAAAGACCCTAACTCTCTTTAATTCCATGAAGGTTGAGAGAGGTGAGGAAGCTGCAGAAGAAAAATTTGAAGCTATCCGAGGTTGGTTCATGAGGTTGAAGGAAAGAAAACCGTCTCCGTGACTTAAGAGTACAAGGTGAAGCTACACGTGCTGATACAGAAGCTGTAGCAAGTTATCCAGAAAATCTGGCAAAGATAATTCATTAAGATGTCTTCACTAAACAACAGATTTTCAGTGAAGACAAAACAGCCTTATCTTGGAAGAAGATGCCTTCTAGGGCTTTCACAGTTAGAGAGGAGAAGTCAGTGCTTGGCTTCAAAGCTTCAAAGCACTGGCTGATTCTCTTGTTAGGGGCCAATGCAGCTGCTGACTTTAAGTTGAAGTCAGTTCTCATTTACCATTTTGAAAGTCCTAGGACCCTTAAGAATTATGCTAAATAAACTCTGCCTGTGCTCTATAAATGGAACAACAAAGCATAGATGACAGGAAATCTGTTGACAACAGGTTTTACTGAATATTTTAAGCCCAGTGTTGTGACCTACTGCTCAGAAAGAAAGATTCCTTTCAAAATATTGCTGCTTATTAACAATGCACCTGGCCACCCTAGAGCTCTGATGGAGATGTACAACAAGATTCACGTTGTTTTCATTCCTCCTAAGGCGATGTCTATTCTGTAGCCTGTGGATCAAGGAGTAATTTTGACTTTCAAGACTTATTATTTAAGAAATACTTTTTGTAAGGCTCTAACTGCCGTAGATTGTGATTCCTCTGATGAATATGGACGAAGTCAATTGAAAACTTCCTGGAAAGGATTCACCATTCTAGATGCCATTAAGAGTATTTGTGATTCATGGGAAGAGGTCAAAATATCAGCGAAGGAGTTGATTCGAACCCATGGATGACTTTGAAGGGTTCAAGACGTCAGTGGAGGAAGAAACTACAGATGTGGTGGAAGTAGCAAGAGAACTATAATTAGAGGTGGAAGCTGCAGATGTGACTGAATTGCTGCAATCTCATGAGAAGTTGCTTCTTATGAATGAGCAAAGAAAGTGGTTTTTTGCGATGGAATCTACTCCTAGTGAAGATGCTGTGAAGACTGTTGAAATGACAGCAAAGGATTTAGAATATTACATCGACTTAGTGATAAAGCAATGACAGGGTTTAAAAGGATTGAGTCCAATTTTGAAAAAAGTTCTACTGTGGGTAAAATGCTATCAAATAGCACTGCATGCTACAGAGAGATCATTCATGAAAGGGAACGGTAATTGATGTGGCATACTTAATCGTTGTCTTATTTTAAGACATAGCCACGGCCACCCCAGGCTTCAGCATCCACCACCCTGATCAGTCAGCAGCCATCCACATGGAGGCAAGACCCTCCACCCAGCAAAAAGATGACAACTTGCTGGAGGCTCAGAGGATGGTTCGCAATAAAGTGTTTTTTAATTAAGGTATATACATTGTTTTTTTAGACATAATGCTGTTGCACACTTAATAGATTACAGTGTAGTGTAAGCATAACCTTTATATGCACCGGAGAACCAAAAAAATTTTGTGTGGCTAGCTTTATTGAGATATTTGCTTTATTGCTTTGGTCTAGAACCGAACCTGTGATATCTCCGAAGTGTGAAAAGCCCTTTAAAAAATTTGATACAGGGATATGATTTCAGGTAAGAAATTATAATCACGTTCCAACAGAAATAGATAATAACTGAGTTGGCAGAGCTTAGGAAGGAACACAACCAAGCCAACAAAACGCCTTAGGGACAGTTTAAAACACAGTGAAGATTATGGAAGCCAAGACAGTGAACACACAGACTGGAAACTGATAATATATTAAATAGGGTTATAGGAAAAAAGGATAGATACTGAAAACAAAGCAGTGCCAATATATCAATACATTTCGTATCCTTGAATAAAAAAACCCTCCTACTAAGGTTGGAACTGAAAACATCTTCTAGAGTGTCATTCAAGAATCCATTTTTGAAACAAAAGAAGACTTGAAACCATATCATGCCTCAACAAAAATCAGTAAGGTATAGTTAAAACTGAAACACAACCTAGTAAAGTTATGAATTTTAAAGATAAGAATATAATTCTTTGGGCATTCCAGCAAAAAGGTCAAATAACTTATAAGGTAGAGATATCAGGCTGGCCTTAAGGATCACAATATATACCATTAGAAAGCAGTAGAGTGATAAATTCACAACCCTCCAGGAAATAAAGTGTGAGCAAAATGTTACACCTAGACAGATTGTTGAACTAGAAAGGCAACAGCAGGTACTTTTGATCATGCAAGCATTACAAGAATATATTTCCTATATATGTACCTTGAAGAAACTTTTAAAAGATAAACCTCAGTTGAACACTAGTTGAATAGAGACACTGTAACAGGGGGAGAGAAGTGAGCCTAAGATTCATTTAACTTGAAAACTAAGGAAGAAACAACTCTTGGAATCACATTTTCAGTCTATAATGTGAATAAATGACAACAAAGAAAAAATATAACTAATGAAAGTTGAGAGGGAAATTAGATATTTGTGTAAGAATATCAGTTATTTCATCTTTTATAATCAGAAGTCTAAAAGTCTCATTTATATCTGATAACTCAAACAATTGGGATTGAGTATAGTTTAAGGTGTAAAGTAAGCATTAGAAGAAATAATACTTACAGCAGTATATACTAAGCTGGTGTTGGAGAAAAGGAATTGGAGATTTATTAAACCATAGTTGTCCCTAGTGTCTACAAAATAGAAGATTAAACATAAATTATGTTGTAGGTATAAAATAAAACACTAATATGTCCCAAAACAGGATAGAAAGTTTCCAAAGCATAGTAAGCTACCAAACCCACACACAATGAAGCAAAGAATTATACAGAACTTAGAAAAAATAAAGCAATAAAAGAGGAAACATAACATGTGATGCTGGAATGAATATAAATCCTATATTTTTAATATAAATGGCATACACTTACTGAAAGAAAAGAGTCTCAGTCTCTATTACAAAGCAAAAGCCAAGTAGTGCTGTATATATGTGATAAATCTAAATCAGAAAGATTAAAAGTAAAAGGATTGTAACACCATACTGAGCCTACACATATGAAAAATAAGGTTTGTGCTCTTAATATAGGCAAAGATAAATCAGGGCAAAAAGGCTTGATTGTGATAGAGAAGGTGTTGTGAGTTGAATTGTGCCCAGATACATTCACGTCCTAACCCTCTCCGTGTGAATGTGTGACCTTATTTGGAAATAGGGTCTTGCAGATGTAATCAAATTAAGATGAGGTCGTACTGGATTAGGGTGGGCTCTGATGCAGTCACCGGTGTTCTTATATGAGAGATTCTTGGACAAAGACACACATGGAGCGAGATGGATGTGTGAAGATGGAGGAAGAAATTGACATTATCCCACCACAAGCCAAGCAACACCAGAGATTGCTGGCACCTGCCAGAAGTTAGGAAGAAGCAGGGAAGGATCCTCCCCTAGAGTCTTCAGAGAGAACATGGCCTTGTGGACACCTTAATTTTGGACTTCTAAGCCTCCCATGCTGAAAGACAGTAAATTAATTTTGTTCTAAATGACCAAGTTTACGATAATTTGTTGCAGCAGCCCTAAGAAGCTAATAATATGCAAGGGAAACAAAATTTCAGTTAATGTGGTTCATAAAAAATACAGTAAACAATGAAAAACTAGACAAAACACTTTGGTTATAGGAGGGAGTAATTTATCTATCTCAGGCCATGAAAGATCAGGTGTACAAAAGGTAAGTGACTAAATGGCAAATTGGTGAAGTCGATATAATTTAAATGGAACAGTATCTAGACCCTGTGCCAATTAAATATTTATTAAAAGAAGAAATTCTAAATATAGACCTATTATAGACAACTATGTCTAACCCCAATGCAGTTAAACTAGAAATGAAGATCAAAATTCAAAATAATGGCTGACCACCTGGTAAAATAAATGAGAGAGAGCAAGAGGGAGAGAAAAAATAGGTAACATAGGTAGATGGGTATTGATAGACGGAGAGAAAGAGAGATCAGGAGAGCATGTTTCTTAATTTAGATCAGCAAAGAAATCAAAATAAAAAAGTCAGGATATATAAAAAATAATGACAAAGAAAACACTATATAAGGGAACGTATGAGATACAACTAAAAGAGTGCTCAGAAAAAATATATGTAACCTCAAATGTTTATATTGTAAACAGGTGGAATGAAAGTCAATGCTTTGGACACTTAAATCAAAAAATAGAAAATTAATATATGCATATGCAAGTATGTATTCCCCCAACGCCTATATTTGGCCTATTGGAAAAATATTATAACTCTCCACTGAAGCTAGGAAGAAGACAAGAATGTCCTCTGTCAAAAATATAAATGTGGCATTAAAAATTGGGAAGAACCAGATAATGTTATCATTATTTGCAAAAGATCTGACATAATGGAACGATGCAAGAGAGTCAGCTGGGACTCAGAATGCTGCCTGGGAGCAAAATTAATATACAAACATCAATAGCCTTGTTAGATACAAACAACTATATGTTAAAGTGGCAGAAAATACTTCATTTATAATAGAATTTTTTTCTAAACTGCAGTTATTAAATCACAGTTTTCTGCAGGCTTACCTATTTATATTTGAAACAGAACTTTTGAAATTTGCCCATTTACATAGGTCAGCTAATAAATCCTCCAAATATTTAATTTGTACACCAGATATATCTAACCCAGAGGCTCCGGTCTATCTTGATTTAATTTGTTACTGTATTTCTTTATTTTAGAATAGCCTCACTATTTACTGCAAAGACTGTAGTTTTCATTAAAATCCCATCATGGACCTTGTTATTCCCTCAGTAGATATTTGCTTGAGCTCTGGATGTATGCAATACGGGTCATATTTGTATAGAAAATAGTGGAAGAGAGAACTACATGTAAATGTCATGTTCTGAAGTGCCTTATAATCCTCTGATATTTTTCTGTAATGTAAAATATTTATTTACATTTATGTTCAACTTACATTTATTGAGGGACAGACATTAGGATATAAAAATAAATCAGCCATGGTCACTGATAATCTCAAAGGGTAGAGAGACACATTAATGATTAATGATAATACAATGTGGCAAATGAATTTATAGAAAGACTTACATGAGCAAAGAGGAAGAACATACACTCCCATCTGGAGAGTAGAAAAGGGGGAACCTTGCTGGAGATGGTGACTGAGTCTGAAGAGCTGGATTGGACTTAACTAGGGTAAAGACAGAATATTGCAGAGTGGTAGAGCACTAGTATTGAAGCCCAGAATCTAAAACTTACTAGCTGCATGACCACAGGCAAGTTACTTAACCTCAGTGTTTAAAATAGTGGGGTTTTTTTTCAGTTTGGACAGACTTCTTTTTTTTTTTTTTTTAATTTTTACTGGAGTATAGTTGCTTTACAATATTGTATTAGTTTCTACTGTACAGCAAAGTGAATCAGCTATATGTATACAATAAATATGTGATTTTAATGGTGTGTTTAAAATAGTTCATGCCTGTCAGTGTTGATTGAGTATTAAATGAAATGTTTAGAACAGTACCTGGAGTGTAGTAAGTATAGTATCGGTATAAAATATTCTTATTTTTATTACTAATTGGGGTCGAAGGGGAGGGAAAGAGCCTCACAGACAAGGGAGTAATATGAACAAGGACACAGAGGCAGGAAAACCAGCCCTGTTGCAGGATAAAGTTCAAGGGAGGAATGGCAAGAGATGATGCTGGAGAGGTAGGCAGGGACCAGTTCACCGTGGCCTTGAATGACATCTTTAGGCAGTTGGAAATCATGCTGATGTGGAGGTCCTCTCTGCAGAATAACACAGTCAGACTTGGCATTCAGAGCTATCACTGTGGGAGTTTGTAGTGGCTAAAACTGGAGTGAAGTAGTTTAGGCAAGAAATGATGAAGGTCTGACTAAAGGAATGATACTAGAAAATAGAGAGGATACAAGAAATGGAAGACATATTTAATGGGTAATATTATCAAGTCTCAGCGGATAGCTTATTATCTATTGTGGAGAGATGGGGGAAGCCTGGCCCCCATGGATTTCAGCCTGAGAGGAGGTTTTTGTGGTTATCAGCAGCAGACAACATCTGTGGTCAGGGAAGATGAGGATGAGGGAGAAGACCCAAATAGCATTATTCACAATCTCCTTCCTCATTTTTTGAAATGCAGAACGTTTCTTTAAACAGCTAAGCCTTTGAACTTGCTAAAATGTCAGCTCAGTTGAGCGTTACGTAGAACAAGAAAGTAAAAGAGTCTCCCCTGACAAATTATGCCTTCTCTCTGTCGATGTAAATGCTCCCATAAATAACCCTTAAATTTCTCCTCTATTTCTGAGGAACTGGTTGGGAGCTGAAGCAGGCTATAATAATTTAATCTCTACATAAATTCATAAAATGGAAGTGACAGGACAAAGTTATACCCTCCTGTATTCTGAATGTTCACATCTCATTTCTGGATAGCATTGAATCTTTATCCTTTAAAAGAACATCACATTCTTAAAAATTTGGTAATTTTCATCTTATTTGATTTGATGTGGCATTCTGAAGAAATTCAGGACGTTTTCCATCTCTACTTTTAGTCATTTGAATTCTATATAGATGCTTTCAGGGTCTTAGTTGCTGAATCTGCATTGTTGACATGAAATCACGAGCCTTTTGATTTAATGTAAGAGCTTCATTATTCTCAGCTGTGTCGTTTGGTGCCTGTATCTCTGCTGCCTGAAAATGCCATCAGGATTCATCAAAATAAAACTCTCTTAAAATTTACTTTCTGTCTATAAACAATAGGAAAAGTAGCTGGAAGGGTACAAAGAAGTCTAAAGAGGATGCACAATATAAGTGGGGAAACTGAACAAGAATAAAATATGTACATATTTTTTGTCTCGTGCCGACATTTTGAAAATTTCTGATAAATTCAGAGAACAAAGCCCCATTTCCTTTCCATAGAAGAAGAGTTCAGATTAAAGACATTAGCGTAGTTTTTCCTTTTAGTTTGTGTTTATGTTGTATTCACAAAGTTAAAATACATGCTTATTCCTACAACATTTTTATCTTTATTTGTTATGTACTATTTACAGATAGATCAAATTTAATATAACAGAGAAAGTAGACCAAGCGTCATATACAACTGTACCTGAGAAATCAGGCCGTGAAACAGAAGGGGGTTACCTAAGACTTATATTTTCCAAAATCGCATACATACCATTGGTGATAGAGTAACAGGATTGGGAGTATGATACTAGAATGGAATTAAATTACATGGAAACATACAATAAGGAAAATGTTCGTTTCAGTTTTCTTTTGGCGCTTCTGATTACTTCAAGGCACTGGTGTGTTGAAGCTGCCTTGTAGACATCACAAAAGCTGATTGCTTGCATCTCCTCCTGTTTATGTTCAGTAACGTCCGTCACCTTGGGATCTTGAAATTGGCTATGGTAGGAGTATTTACACCACAGAAATCATAAAATGCTACAGTGGCCACCCTCCTCTCTCTCGCAGTTGCTATGCATTGACCAGCAGGTCGCTGGTGAAAGGGGATGGAGGGCGAACCTCTCTTTAATGACCAGGGCCTGAGCCTTCTGTGGGCAGGTAGACGCCGAACACCATTTTCCTTTCATTGCCTGTAGTTTTAGAATTGTCTTTCATTTATGCCAGGTGATACAGGTTTTCCTTTATAGAAATCAAGTGTATGAAAATATGAAGTTTTTTTCTTTCAATATATCAATACTAAAGTCAATTCAATAGGGAATGAGCCTGGTTTAAAAAAGAATTGGTAATAAAGATGATATGTAAATAGACCAAAATCAGGAAAGTCTTACTGGTCAATCACAAATTGTGAGCACCCTGCCCTGTACAGTTTCCCAGTATTTGTCACTGTATAGTCAGTGGGCCTTAGTTCTCAGCCACAATTTTACCCTGTTAAACTTGCCTGAAGGAGTGAGGCCAGCATATCAAAGAAATGTGTTTGTTTCCCGTCTGTCTGTATCTTTCTTTTTCGCCCCCGTGTAAGTTTCTGTGACACCTGAAGGGGGGGTTTCTCTTTTGCCAAGACTGCCCTCCCTTGAGTGGTTCTGTCTCAGTGTTTGCAGGGGTTCTGTGGTTGCCTACCTTAAACGTATATCTCTTTTCCTCCTGGCTCCCCTTGTTACACCCTGGGCATCTTCCCAGGGCTGCTTTTGTGAGAGCTGGAGTAGGATTGCTGGCTGGGGAACCGAGCCTCATAAGAAACTTTGTAGCTTCAGAGGCTTTGCTTGTGATTTTCTCTATTTGTTTGTGTGAAAAGGCAAGCAGATAGCATGCAGGTTGGAGACGAGACTCTGGCAAATATATTATCACTGTAATATTTACTTTGATCATCTCCTTTTGACCGTTTTATTGATATCTAAGATATATAAACAGCACCAACTCTTTCCCATAACTCAAACCAACAGCTGATTTATATTGCACCCTGTAGTCTTCTACTGACGTGGGTATCAGTAGACTGAAAAAAGTGTGCTCTTTAATCCCTTTTCTGACTGTCATTCTCTTCAAAGACAGTATTTTGGGGAAGATATAAAGGTGAAAATGTAAGAGGATGTGGAAAATAGTTTTAAAATGTGTTGGTGTTCAATATTTAGAAGTCAGGAGTTAGTTCTCTCTCCCTTCCAAAGACTTCTTTCCTTTGGTCTTCAGTCTCGTAAATAAGCCCAGAATGAAGACAAAATAATTTTAGAAGAGTTGAAATAGAGGATAAGATTAAACCGTTGTTCCTATAGCTGCCTCTTTCCCAAGCTCAGTTTTCACTCCCTTGGGACAACTTTTCTGACCAGCCTAACATTTTCAGGCAGCTTAGATGACCATTCCCTGGGCTCCCATAGCATTTTATGTCTAAATCTGTTGTATTGCATTGAATTAGACTATAAATTTTTTGAGTATGCCGCAATACCCACTACCGCGCCTGATACAAGGTGAAGCTCAGGTAGTGTTCGTAAAAGGACTTTGTATAAACAATTTTCCCCAATGTAAGACACCTGCTATCTTTTTGTCATAGAGAAAGTGATGTCTACTTTCCAGCTTGATTGCCCAACATCCATTCTTTAATTAAATGAATTAAATGATATAATTTTAAGCTGCCTGTGATCCACAAAGTGTGGGGATCACACTTTGAGAATTACTGTCAGTCCCTCCTCAGCACCTCTGCCTCAGCTTTTTCTGGTTAGATGCGTGTTAGGCAGGACCATACTGTCTTCCTTGTTTCCCGCACCCCCAGATCTGTGCCCTGCACATAGTAAGCCTTCATGGAGTTGAACAAATAAATTGAAGAATCTGCAAATGCTTTGCAAAAGTTAAGAGGATTAAAGTGTCATTTGTAAAGTAGTGGCATATGAAAGATTTTGGGGTCAGGTGGAGACAGTTCTGTTTCCAGAAGTGTTTTGACAAGAGCACTAAATGAAATACCTCCAGTGAATTTGAATTCATTGTGAGTCAGACAAAGGGTTGCTGTAAATTATTCTGTTGTCATGGAATATCAAGGAAGTTGATGGATAAAGGGACATACTAATGAGACTCTAAGTGACAGTATGAAATGAAATCAGCGGTCTCTAAGAGACTTCTTTTGAACGACCTTGGGAAAGCATCTATTCTCATCATTGCCGATCATCAGGATTACTAAGCTTTGTAGGAGGTGCATTAACTCAAAAGGATCTTGTTCTTCTGGACCATATCTTCCCAGATAGTGGGAAGAAAAGTGGTGAGAGATCATTTTGGGAGTGTAAAAAGTGAGAAGAGTTATTATTCATGATAGGTTTTACTGCTATGCCCTCTATAGCCACATTTATGTTTTCTAAGCACCTTCATACCTAATAATTTTTGCAATCCCCATATAACCCCTGCAAGGTGAGAAAGACTATGATTTTTAGGTGAAAAAGAGAACCTGAGATGTGGACTCTTTAACTAAGGGTAAAAGTAAACTTTTAAATGAAGCACAGCTATTTAGAAATAGGGGTAAGGTGAGAAAATAAGTATCTTGATTCATAAAAAGGGGTCCTTCTAGAAAGACCACACCAATGATTTAACTGAAAAATGAAGATGCAATCAATGTTCATGGTGTGGTCTATATTGAGGTTTTTTCTTTATTTATCGTTGGTCTTCTTTGACTGGAATGTAAACTCCTCAAGGGTAGAGATGTCCTTTGGCTTATCTTGACAATGGCTTAGCACAATCCTTAAACAAAACAGGCACTTAATGCATGTTTGGTAACTGAGTGGATTCATTCTCCTTTAACTGAGTTCCTGCCATGGGCCAGGCACCAATAATATTAAACACAGTTGTTGCCTCAAGGAAACTAATCCTTGATGCCTTGAGATCATCTTACAAGCGGGGCCAATTTCTATTTTCCCTTGCTACACATGAGTCTTTTATTGGCCCTGGGTTAATAATCTTGCAGCAGCTAAGAGATGCCGATGGCAAATAAGATCAGTTAATTTAATAAGAAGCAATAGAACATAATGATTAAGAAAATGGACAGTGGAGCCAGATTGCCTTGTTCATTTTTTGGTTCTGCCGTTCGCTGCCTTTATGGCTTTGAGCAAGTTCCTTAACTTCTCTAAGCCTCAGCTTCCTCATCTGAGATGGGGATAATAATATCTATTTTTGTTCTAAGGACTTAGTAAATTAATATGTGTAAAGTGCTTAAAATAGTGTCTCATGTATACTCAGTACGGTAGAAGTGTAAGTAATAATTATTGTATATAGCCACAAGTGAGAGTTCCACACAAAATCAGATTCCGTATAACTTATGTTACTGAAATTCAGGGGATAATCCAAAAAAGCAGTCATTGCCATTGAGAAATATAAGGGATGCAGGGTGAGAATGTCTTACATGTATGAATGCTAAGCTAGTATATTTTGCCTTTACTTTACCGTCAAACTGATTGGATTGTACATGGAGAAGACATTTCAATTTCAAGGTAGCCAGAATGAACTTAGGGAAATGAATAGCTTTTATAAGATATCATGTAATAAAGCATAAAACCACCTTTGATAAGTGTGTGCTGAAGAGTTTGATGTATGGTTCCACACATGGTAAGCATGCCTTCATTTAAAGGGACTCAGAATGTTTCCCCACAACTCCAACAGCCAAGGGAGGAATAAATAAAGAGAAGCAGCTGCATCTGAAATGGGGGTTATGGGTATATCATAAGTATTGCCTTAGCAGCAGTAGCTTTTGGCTCAAAGGATTACACTAGAATCACTCAGAATCACAACTGAACAGAGATGAAATCTAGTTAAAAACCCAACATCTGAGCAGAAAGTAATTGAAATTTTTAAAAAAATGCACAGCAAGAAGATTGGTCAGTATAAACCCTAATAACTCTGTACAAGCAAGAAATGATTCCATTTGAACAACCCCATTTAAAAAAATAGTGAAAATCTTTTTATATTTATTTTGTTGGTGCATCACTTCTGTCTTGTGAAAATGTTTGACATCTCTAACTAAAATTAAGGATACTAGAAAAGGTGGTAATAGCAATAATAATTTAGGTTATACAATGCAATAACATGGCATTTGAAATGTGTATCTTCATGTTAACCAGAAAACAAGTTTTCTAACCTTAATTTTGCACATAAAGTATCTGTATTTGGTTAAATGTTCCTCAAAACCCTTTCCAGATTGTTAAAGAAGTCATCATGCTCTAACTTGAGCTGTTTAATCTTGTTTATTTTCTCTTTATATAGCAGCCACTAGCTGTTCCCGCTTTCTCATTTCCAGACCTTTCACAATTATTGCCAAAAAGCATACCCATTTGATTGTTCTGTTGTAACTTTGCTACTTCTTTTATTACACTGCTTGATCTCATTTCTGCTCATGTGGAATTCAGACTGTTAATCTGCATCTTTTAGGTGGTCTGTTAACCTGCAGATGACATTTTTCTCTCAGCTCCATCTAGACTTCACCATTTAGCCACGCGGGCTCCCAAACGTCATCTGCTCTTGCTCACTGAAAATTCCATACTTGTCAATCTGCACTAATTTAATCTAAAAGTATCCTAATTAGTGGCTCTTTTATATTTCCTTGTTTATTTTTCAAGGCAAAATCTCAGATTCTAAGTTCTTGGCATGGAAAAATATCAAAGACCTAGTATTAACTAAAAAGAAAGTCCATAAAGTATTAAGGCATTATGGAGAGTATTATCCCATTCTTATTCAAATAAAAACGATATAATTTGTGCATAGAAAAACACAAAAGGACTAGATCAACCAATTCACTGATTATATCTTTGGACGGGATTTTAGGGCATTTTTAATTCTTCTATATTTTATTTTTATACATTTTCTTTGTCAGTATGTACTAGTTTTATTATCAGAAGAAAACAATAAAGACTTGTTTTTCTATTGACAGAAAAAGAAATATATTTATTTTACTGAAAGAAAGAAAATAACTGTGAGGCATATTCTGTGAGCTTAATGTTGATAAACATTTAGTACCAATTATGTGCAAGACAGAAGAGTTAACAGAATAGAGAGAAATGAAAGATGGGACTCAAACCCTGAAGGTGCTTGGCATTAACCTAGACAATGCAGTGAATTGTTAAAAAGTCATAAAACCCTAGTTATTTGTTTATTAAAAAAATATTGGAGCACTTTCTAGTCAGTGCCGGGAACTCTTCTTGGCATGCAGATGTCCTCTGAACTGTCAAATCCTTGTATTTTTGCAGCTAAAATTCTAGTGGAGGAGGCAGAGTACCAACAAATGAACATACCACCTGGCAATAATAAGTGTTATGAAGAAATACAATGCAGAGTAAGAGGGGAGAAGGTGATGGGACAGTGACATTTTGGCTAGCGCCTTAAGGAGAGCCTTCTCTTTTAGAAGAGACACAATGTGAGGTGGCTCTATCAGAGAAGAGCAGAGGAAGGCACTAGAGCAGAGACCCTGAGGCGGAACATGTGAGCAGCATTGAGGAACCCCAAGACCCAGTGTACCTGCTGGATGCAAATCAGGAGGCAGTGCAAGGGGGAATGAAATCAGACAGACGGAGTGAGGTGGGGAGACAGACCTACAGAGCCCTGCAGGCCAAGGCAAGAATTTCATAGTTCATAACAGTGGTTACAGGGAGCTATGGAAAAGTTGAGGGAAACAGGGTGAAATAATTTTATTTACGTTGTGAAAAAATCGTCCGGCTCTTCCCTGGAGAATCGTGTTGGAGGTCGAGGAGGAAGGCAGATGACCTGTTTGTTGAGAGATGACGGTTTAGTTCAGTGGTTGGCAAACAATTGCCCACAACCAAATCTAGCCCGCTGACTTCTTCTTGTTCAGTCTGAGAGCTAAAATTGATTTTCACATTTTTAAATGGTTATATAGGTACCTACATAGTTTCTTTGATTTTGCCTGTTGACCTGCAAAATTGAACATATTTATTACTATCTAGCCCTTTAAGAAAAAGTTTGCCAGCTTCTGGCTTAGGCAACAATATCAGGCCTTAGACCCAAGCAGTTTAGTTATTTATTATTTCTCCATGCAAATGTTCACTCTGGAGAGGAGAGGGAGAGAAATGATGATTGGCAGATGGAATGAGGGACCGAACATGGAGAACAGAGAAGTAGTTGGATTTAGGCTCTATTTTAAAGGCCAAGGGACAAGATTGACGTATGAATAGGGTGTGGCCTGTGAGAGGAGCCAAAGATGAGTCTGTGAATTAAGTTTTGGCTTGAGCAACTGGCTGTATGATGGGGCCCATTTATGAACTGGTAATGAGTGGGAAGGAAGTGTTTGGGCCAGGGTGGGGGAATTGAGAGTGTGCTGTTTTGGATATGTTAGTTTTGGGATTCCTACTAGCTGTCCTTATAGAGATGTCTAATGAATGCCAAGAAGGTGATTCAAACAGTACGTGCTATGGAATTTCAGAAGAGGGCTGGGACATTGGGGCTGCCGCATAGTGTCGTTGGCAGACGAGTAGGACTAGTAATTGTAATTATAATAGTAATAATAATTAAAAATAATAATAATAAGGCCTTAATCTAGCTGAAAAATTGTGAAAAGTACATGGCATCCATGAGCATGCACCTGGCAGACCTCCAGTTACAAGGAGCATAACTTACCAAGGACCCTGGCTCCTGAGCTTTTATATCCATTGTAGTGGTTGCACCGACTGCTACAATGGGTGACTCTCAGTGAAGGACTGAGCATGGCAGGGATTCGAAGGCAGGCGGAACTCCTATAAGGGCTGAGTATGGCTCCAGGACACCCCCTCGGTCTTGCTGAGACTTCTTAGAGTATATGGCAGGTAAGGGCATTTCCACCCAGCCATGCTTCCAGAGTCAGACTTGCATGACGGTCCAGTGACTCCACTTTCCCAGGTCCTGGCCCTTTATCTCTCACACAGGCATTTCCCCCAATTCAGTCCTTGCAAGTTCAATCCCATCTGATTTCCGCTTCAGATACCCAAACTAAACTCAGTAGCTAACACATATTATCTGTTTAAATCCTGTTTTAAGACCATCCAAACAACTCTCTAAAATAGGTTCTTCATTATTCTCATATTAGAGACCAGGAAAATAAGGACTGAAGAGGTGAAATGATTTTTATAGGTTTCAGCCTTAATTTTCACAAGTTATTATTGAATGTCTGCTGTTGTCAGAAACAGGGGGTAGAACTGACTTTCTAACTCTAAAGCATATGGTTAACCAGTATGTTACTGTAGTAGTTCTCAGGGGCATTTTTCCCGTGGGCTATTTAATACCATCTGGAGACATTGCTGATTGTCACAAGGGGGTGGGGATATTTTGGGTAGAGGCCAAGGATACTGCTAACCATCCTATAATGCATAAGATAGCCCATCAACAAAGAATTATAGAGCATCAAATAGCAATAGTATAGAGGTTGAGAAATCCTGCCTGACACCAGTAGAATCTTACAGAGATAGCAAAGGAGGCAGATCCCCAAGGTTTATGTGAGTAATAGGAGAAGCAGGACAGCGTGGGAAGAAAAGTAAAAATAAATACATAAATGCATATGTATAAATAAATTCACTCTCAGCTTCTACATAAGGAAGAAGTAGCAAAAATAATTAATTGTAATGAATTAGATCTTAAATGTCTAATGTGTGCAAAATCTCACACTCTGAATAGCCAAGCAGAATAGGAGACAGAAAAAATAATTGGTTTGGGTTAATTTTAAAACCAGTTGACTTTTGCTGAGCAAATACCATTTGAACATTGCCTGGAAAAACAAAATCAGTTTATATGTGTATTTGCATGCTTAATTATGTGCTAATCATTTTACAAGATATATACTAATATTGATCTCACTTTAAAGATGAGGAAACTGAGACTTTGTTGCAGAAAGTAGTTGAACTAGCATGGAACCTAAAGTCTGAACCTGGGGCCTTGTGCTCTAAAACTTTATTCTAGAATGGCTGTGAGAGGTGGAAATAAGTGACTTGGTTATTAAGAACATTTTTCAAATGTTAAGACAGTTGATGTTAATAATTCACAATTGTTTAACACAACTGTTTAACTTATCCAAAGCAACTATCCATTGCTTTGATTTCTCTTTATGCCACCATTTTCTTCCACTTTATTGTACACAATTCTAGGTAGCTCTTGTACTTGAACACAGGGTTTTATTAAAAACAAACAAGGAAACAGAAAGGCAACAAGAAACAAACAACCCCAGCAGTTTTCTTTATTTCGGCATGCATATGTGTTGTGTTGTATATATTACATATGAATAATTACATACTTTGTAGAAGTATGCACGTTATTGATTGAATTCATGCTTAAGATTTTCATGAAGCCATCATTTTCCACAGGAAATACTTTCCTTAGAGGGTTCTAAAACTCTATTTTTAGAACAATAAACAATAGCTTTATCATTTCTTGTTAGGCCATTTATATAGTATTTCTACTGTAGAGGGAACTTAATAGTCATCAACAGAGATATTTACCAGGACTTTCCTAGAGAACTCAGGAGCCATTTGATAAAAATCAATATGAAACAGTGAAGGAAGTATTTTGGTCATCTCTTTCTGGGTGCATTTTCCCCCCCATTACATTGCTGCTTTATTCTCTTGCATAGGTTTTATTGGATGTCATACAATTAAATCCTCATGCACAGTTCTTGGAAAATTTTACACTGTTTAGGCCCATGCAATTTAGACAAATAGTATGTTTTCAGACTACATTTTTTATTATGCAGAAGAAAGGGAAAGAAATGAAGACTAGCAAGTTAGTTACAGAAAGGGCACAAAGTGTTCTCAAGAAAGTTCTACTATATTTATTTATTTATTTATAAATAGACTGGGCTAATAATGATAAAACAAATCACAATGGCTAAAAATTATTGTGCATTTTCTATGCTAAGCATTTCATGTTCACTCTTACTGAGCCCTCACACCACACGTGCTAAGAAGTTGTTTCTAAATTCTCCATTTTACAGATGAGAAAAAGAGATACATGATTAGGCTAAGAAACTTGTTCAGCTAGTAAGTGGCAGAGCTAGATGACAAACTGGAGTGAGCTGACTACACACGGGAAGATCTTGACCAAAAGAACTGAAAAGGAGTTTGTCCTTTGTCTACTGCATCTTGTATTGAGCCTCATGCAGTGACCGCCAGTTAATAAATAACTGGGCAGAATGGCACACACCACATTAACTACTTGGAGTTAAGAAATCAGTTAAGGATTCCGTATACTGGGCTCTAGCCTACAGGATTAGAAATTTTGGAGGATAATTAAGTCTACCTCTTTGGGCTTAAGGAACTTCAGTTGTAAAACTGAATGGACTACATTCAGTATGTAATCTCTGTTGTCCTTCCAGACAGCCCAAAAATACTCCAAAGGAAATGTCGTAGGGCTCAGTCATTCTTCATGCCTCTTTTAGGTGCATTCCAAATGTGTAGAACTAGAGACATTCTTTGAAACTAAAGTGTGAAATATGAAGTCTGAAGAGCTGCTCTCATAGAGGGGCGTTCTCCCATGCCGTCTGCTTAGAAGCACAGGAATAAAATTAGATATCTGCTCTGTGTGGATCTCACGTAGTTGACCTGATACCGAAAGGATAAATTAAATATGAGTTAGTAGGGGCAAGGCCAAAAAACAATGTATTCTAGTATAAACTATTTCTACTTCTCCACGATGCTGTGTGCAAGGAGATCAGTGTCGCAGAACATGAATGCGGATGGCTACAGAAAGGTCATTTGTTAAGTGAGAGACTCTTCCAGGTGCTCGACACCTCGATCTGCCTCTTGCTGGAGCCGCACGTTGTTCAACCGCACCACGCAAATTTAGAATAGGGAGCCGCTTAAGAATACCAAAGTAGCCTTACTTTATGTGTAATATTTGAACAAGGAAAATTCCCCCAAATGAAAAATAGAATCATTTCATTCAAAAACTGGTGATTGAACTCCACTGGGAACTGGCTGTACCCTCCAGGTGGTGGAGCTAGTTTAGCTAGTAAAAAGAAATACCCATCTCTGCCTCACAATTAGCCTTAGTTTATTTGACATCATCTGGACCACCATTCCTCTCTCTTAAGGTGAGAGTCTTGTATCTCATTCAATCATGACATGAGCCCCTGACTCTATGTCTAGGCATCTCTTATAAATATAATGTGTTAATGTTTCCATCTAACAGTTACGGTACTAGTGTCCATCTTTAAAAGAAAGTGTATTGAATCATGTAGGTGAGTGTGAAGTTTATGCATGTAGAATTTAAATCTGACACGTGACACAGCCCAAAGTGACTTTTGAGATTTGTACAAGACCTTGCTTAAACTTGCAAATGATTATCTTAAAAGCTGAAATCTTGCACATGAAAATGGAGCTACAGTGTGAATTAGTTTTTAAGGCATAATGGTGAATAAGCATGTTCAAAATTACATAAAATTGTTTAGTGAAAAAGGAATCCTGTAGCAGAATTATTATACAGTTCAATCTATCAGAAACTACTCTTTGAAGGATGTGCAGTTATCAAAGTATACGTGCTTCTATAAGAGGTACATTGGTCTTTAAATGTAGCTAATTACAAAGGAAGTAGAGATTTAACTTGCTATTTTTTCCATCTTCAATATTATCGACATCAAAAAAATCATTCAGAATGCTCATAAAAATTGCTTTCCATGTTTTTTATGACTAAAAACTGTTTCTTAGCAATTGGATTAATTCTCATTTTCTGAAACATTTGCCAGAACTCTGAGATGAAAGGAAAAACATTCTTATTATGTGCCCTTCTTGAGAGAGCAGTAGAGGCAAGATCTAAGTCCAAAATTATTCATTTCTGCTTCCATTCTTTCTTGAAACCTTTTCCATGGCTGTGATGTGCAAGAAATAGCTGGAGAATTTTTATATCCACCCCTTCAAGTAACACGAATCATCTGTTCCCTTTTTTTTTTAATATAAATATGAAAGAGAGAAACTGTCCATGATGATTTGTGGAGAGTAGGTGTGTGTGAGATCTGCTATTTCCATGGTTAGTTCAGAAGTTGGTGTCACGATTGCTTCCTACACAACAATATGGGAAACCACTTAGCAGCAGGAATCCCAGTTGGCAGAATTGCCAGTTGTACCTGCTAAATAGACAGTTATTTGGGGGAGAAATCCTCAGGACACCTTAGAGAAATCAGTCAGTGTTTTATTTAGAAATTAGAGGCTCCTCTGAAGAGGGATTATATGTATAGGAAGTACACTGGAGCACAACAGTGAGTGATGACGATGATGGTGATTACATTCTTATAGCTGTGTGCAGGTCTTTCAACAGACAAAAAACAGTTCTTCAGAAAGCAAGAGTTTTGTTGAACAAGAATGAACCTCAAAATTAAAACATATATATATATATTAAACATTTCAGAAGTCGTCTGGAGAAAATTTGGGGTAGGAAATGATGACTTGAAGGTAGATTGGAAAATGATGTTCTGGGATTCTAAGGGTCATCCAAGATGACCGTGAGCATTGCTTTGCTAGGAGGTCATTTTACCACCAAGGCATGGAGACTGCAATACCCGCCTGTAATGGCTGGTAAAGTGTAGACTGAACTATGGTGTTAGTGTGACAGCAGCAAGGTCACTGGTTTGAACAACTCCAGGGCTACACACTTCCATTCATGTATTCCATGAAGTACCATGGAATAAAATATTCTAGAAAGAAACAGTTTGGAAAGACCATCTTAAGCTAGCCTTCATAAAATCAGAGTTCTGGTCTACAGGGTGTGCGCTGAGATCAGTATCGCTTGGTCCTTGCTCTCATAACACTTCTGTGGAGTTGTCCTTTCCCCCTTTTTCTACTATTTTATGACATCAGAATTGGTCTTCTAAGGTGCCACGCTCCCCTCTCCCTGTAGAAACTGATTGTCTCTTCTGAGAAAGCTGCCAGGTTTTCTGATCCACCCAGTAACAATAAATTATCAGTAAATTCAGTTTTAAGGTTATTATTCAGGTGTTTCAGTGCTGCTCCCTGGTCCCTTGCAGGCCTTTCCTGGAACTGGGCATGGCCTGAATTTGGGAGCTACTCATCGTCCAAAAATAATGGTTTTCAAACTTTGTCCTGACTGAACAATCCTTCGTTCAAAGAAGTACTTGGAACGATGCCTAGTAAATAAAGAAGAGGTGTTGTTGCTGAGTTTGGAGCCTTGTCTGCTCCTTGTCTCCACCCACCCATTGCCTTCTCTTGTCCACAGTAGCCACTGAGGGAACTCCATCGACCATCTTGGGCTCTGCCATATCCAGTGTTAGAAACACTGCTTAGACAAAAATCTATTTCGTCGTCTTTAAGTCAATTTCTGGAGGTCTGTTATCATGGTAGTTGAAATTGTTCCCTTTCCCACTCTAAAAATAATCTCTGATTCTAACTCATTATCTAAAACTAGCACTGCAGTATTGACCTGAGCCTGTAGAACTGTATTATTCAAGAGTCTTTTGGTTGCAAGTGGCAGAAAACCCAACTCAATCTGACCTAAAGGGATTCTATTGGCTGACATAGTTGAAAAACTTAGGGGTAGCACTGGGTTCAAGCATAGCTGGCCTCCAGAAGTCTTTTTCTTTCTCTCCTCTTTTTCTTTTTCTTTTTCTTTCTCTTTCTCTTTTCCTATCATTCATAGCACTCTGCCCATATTGACTTTATTTATGGGCAGGCCCTTCTTCATATGGCAGCTCCCAAGTAGTCTTTGATGTGCTTTTTCCAATAATTGTAACAGAAATTTTAGAATTGTGACTCATTAGACCAGTTGCTTTTTTTAGTTAATAGACTTTATTTTTGAGCAGTTTTAGATTTACAGATCAATTGAGTAGAAAATACAGAGTTCTCATATATTCTTTTTCCCTACACAGTTTTTCCTATTAACATTTTGTGTTAATATGGTGCATTTATTACAGTTGATCATGTATTGATATATTATTATTAACTACAGTCCACAGTTTACATAAGGGTCCACTCTTTGTGTTGTACAGTTGTATGGATTATGACAAATGCTCATTGTCATGTATTCGCCATTATAGTATCACGAGCAATAGTTTCACTGCCGTAAAATTTCCCCCTGTTCCAACTATTCATTCTTCCCTCCCTTCTGCTGAACCTCTGGCAACCAGTGATAGCTTTGCTTTTTACAGAATGTCATGTAATTGGAATTGAAAAGTATTTAGTCTTTTCAGACTGATTTCTTTCACTTAGCAATATGTTTTAAAGTTTCTTCCATGTCTTTTTGTCCGTTTATTTTTATTGCTAAATAATATTCCATTGTATGGAAATAGCACAATTTGTTTATCCATTCACCTTTTGAAGGACATCGTGAATGCTTCCAAGTTTTGGCAGTTTTCAGTAAGGTTACCATAAATATCTGTGTGAGATTCTTTCAAATCGAATGGATAAATACTAAGGAACATACATTTTGGATGGTATTATAAGACTATGGTTAACTTTGTAAGGAGCTGCTAGACTGTCTTTGGGGTGGCTATATCATTTTGTATTCCTACTAGCAATGAATGAGAGTTCCTGTTTTCCATATCCTGGTCAGTGGTTGTTGTTTCAGTGTTTGAGATTTTAGCTATTCTAAAAAACGTGTAGGGGTGTCCTGTTGTTTTAATTTGCAGTGCCCTAATGAGATGGGACCAGTTTTAATTGGTGTGCATCCTTGAACCAGTCTCTGTAGTCAAGGGATGGAATATGTTGATTAGTCAGGTCTATGTCTCAGGCCTAATCACTCAAGCAGAGACCACAGGATATGCAATGATTTGCAATTACCAAATTCACAAAAGAGAAATGATTTGCAGTTATCAAAAAAGAATATAGGTGCCACACTGGTAAATACATCATATAGCCTCAATCAATCAATCAGTGAAATATCCTGACAAAAATATAATGGTATTAGAAGGAATATTCATATTTCAGTAATTCTCAGATGAAAAACTCATGGTGTATTTCAAAGGTCAAGGAAAGAGGAAAGTATATGGAAATGTAATTGATTTTGGTTTACTGTTCTTGTATCCTGAGATAAACAAGATGTGATAGATCCATACAATGGAATATTATTCAGCCATAAGAAAGAGTGAAGTATTACTTATTCATACTATAACATGGATGACCTTAAATTGTTATGCTATGTGATAGAAGGCAGACACAAAAAACCACCTACTGTATGATCCCATCTATATGAAATGTCCAGAATAGGCAAATTCACAGAAACAAAAAGTATCTTAAGGGCTGCAAGCGGCTGGGGAGAGGGGAGAAAAGGAGTGACTGCTAATAGATACATGGTTTCTTTTTGGCATGATGAAAACCTCAGGGAATTAGATAGTTGTGATGTTTCTACAACTTTGTGAACATACTATAAATCATTAAATTGTATATTTAAAAGGGTAAATTTTATGGCATGTGAATTTTATCTTAAAAAGAATTGAAAGCAAAAAAAAAGGAAAGAGGAAAGAGGTGGTGTCCATATGGAGTGGAGGTTGGGATAAGTGGCAATGGGAGTATTGGGAGTATTGATCTCAATTTCTATAATTTATTTTCAGTATTTATTTTCAGTACATTTATTTTCAGTATTAATTATTTGCTGTGCATATTGATTCATGAGTATGTATAGCTCCTTTCTGTGAGAAACATATCACATAGTGGAGAAGAAATAATCCACTAGCGGTCTTTTATGATTTAAATTAAGCTATTACTCCATGTAATTACTAGTCTGAATGTTTTAAAGTTTCTCTAAATAAGAACTGTGGAGGCTGTTTACAAGATGGTTCATTGCACGATTATGCATAATCAGCAATGACTGTGAGTTCATGACCACAGTGTGTGTTTTAGTTGAGAACATAATTTTGTCAATGAATATACAATGCTTATTAATTCAAAGAGTTTTTTATATATGTTGGTTCAATAAGTGTTCTTTGAAACTAATATATTGGCCAAGTAATAGGTTGCCAGTCTAAATCTAAATTGATGAGTTTGAATCTTGCAGTAAGAAGGAATGAGCATGGGTTAAATGTACGTAAATATTGGCACAAGTCAGTGATATGGGTCTGGGAGAAAATAAGGGCGATAGTAAACATTTCATGGTTTTATTATGATAGCTGTCCAACTATCGATTTATCTTGGGATTGATCCTTAGCAAAAATGTAAGCCATATGGCAACTGACATTTACAAATGTGCTTTTATCAGTCAGTTTTATTCACTGAGGACAACAATATAAAGATTCAACATTCTAATAGTTTTTAATGCAATGTTCTGAAGACTTCATTCAGTAATAGATATAGTGGTGACAAGAAGAATCTTTGCAGTATCATGGAAGAATAGTGTTAGAAAAGAATTTTGAGTTGATGATAGACTGCATTTATTCCATTCAAGGATCTGTGTTTATTTCAGCCAAAGTTCTGAAAGCATCTGCAGTTGGTTATTTCTGAAATGCATTGGAAAAAAATAAAAATAAGAATACATTTACATAGAGGACATAGATTTTCACATCCTATGTGAAAAACTAGATTCAACCTATGTCAAATAGCCAAGAAATGAAAAATTTGCTAAAGAGAGAAAATCTTATATATTTATGTAAATTTCATCATTCCACTAAATCCTGTCACAGTAGCTATAGGCTTAATCAGCCCACCTTTGTATTTAAAAGGAGACAAGCTATTTTTGCTGCTATAACAGTAGAAATAAGACAAAGGACCATATTTCCTGGCTTCATGAATTAGAGAACTTATTCTGAGTTAATTCATTCATTCAAGTGATTTAAGATATAATTTAACTATGATTTAAGATATCGCTTAACTCTCAACTTCTGATAATGTTAGAACTTTATCATACATTTCATTTTATTATCTTGTTATCATAACTGTTGCTGTTGTCATTGTCATCATCAACACTTTATTTCCATAGCGTTTTATAATAGTCTAGTGGCACACAACCCAATATAAACAAATCAAACATGATGCCATATTTTTGTCAAAAATTGTCGTTGGCTCTGAATCTACTAGAAGAGAGATAAAAAGGAGAATGTAGATTGAAATGAATGGATTTAAAGATGGAATCCATCACATATGTATAACTACCAGAATAGTTAATTTGTGTCGCTATGTTTTACCATAGTTAGAACATTGGATTGAGGGTAGGAAAGTATAGCTTGTTCGTTAAATGATTTTCCAAAAACCACTTAATCATTCTGAGTCTTTATTTTCTCAGCTGCAAAATTGAGAGAACAGAGTGGAACTTGAAGTCAACATGAATACTTAGCTTATGTAGCTGCTGTCTTTCAAACCATAATGGAATTGTCACAGTGGAATGTCACTTCACTTCTGCTGACATCTCTATCACTGTTTCAGTTTCTGAAAGAGATGCCAACACTCTACCCAGCTCTTTCAACTCCACTCTGAGATATTTAGCAACCTGGCTTTTCATTCTCTGTCCAGAACAAGATCATAATTTCTTTTGGGGTGCTTTATTTTAGAAGATTCCGGCTGTGGAAAAGGACAAACAAATATAAAAAGACAAAGCAGATATCATGGGAATATTTTTTAGAATGCATCCAATCATAAATGTTTCTAAAAAAGCGTGCTCTTAAAACTTGCTGCTGGTATTTGCCCAGATTCTTTTATTCAGTTTGGTCCAGAAAGGAGGGTGGTTGTTATTTTAAGAGCAAATATAGGACTCAATATTTCATTTATTCAGAAGGGGGCACACTTGTGCTTTTAATAGCAGATGTATTCAGATTTGCTAGTATATGAAATTTACACAGAAACTTTTAGGAAATGATATAACCACTCCTCATTATCAGAGTTTCTTAAGACATGTATGTATATATACCACTTCAGTACTTCTTAAATATGGAGAATAACAGAATTCAATATGCAGATTTCTTTTGAGGGAAGGGCTTCTTCATTTTAAGTCCAGAGTCTTATTAAGTTGAAAACTTTGTATTTTGGTCTGATAATTATTCAACACAATTAGCTTTGCTGTTCATAAAGAGTTTTATAATCATGGAAATAACATTCCTTTGACAACCTGTCATAAATTTTAGTTTAGGCTCTGAAGGTGGCAACCTTATAGCCTTACGAATGTTTTCCTCACTGGTCGTCATTAAAATAATGATGTCGCTAAAAAATGTCATCTTCTGTATGCAAATATGACGCAGGCCCACGTGGAGGAAGAAGAGTTATGCAATGAGTTATCTTTCTACCAGTGGGTTTAACTGGCCGAAGCCATAATTATCTTTTTCAGGAAAGCAGGGTGAACCTTGGCGTGGTATTTACCTAAGGTTAGGAGTTTGGTCTGAAGCTTCTGAAAATCGTGTCTAGCACCCACAACTTTGGCCTCAGTGTTGTTCTACCAAATTTAATTATTTGATACAGAATGATAAAATCTAGAACCGTGTGGAAAAACTAATTGTTCAGTAAATTCTTATTGAATGAATAAATAAATGAAAGGTTGAAAGTATAGATTAGTGAATGATACATTGGATGGATGATCAGATGGATAGATAGATGGGTAGGAGGACATACAGATGACCAACAGGCACATGAAAAGATGCTCAATATCACTAATTATTAGAGAAATTCAAGTCAAAACTACAATGAGGTATCACCTCACACAGATCAGAATGTCCATCATCAAAAAGTCTACAAATAATAAATGCTGGAGAGGGTGTGGAGAAAAGGTGACCCTTTTACACTGTTGGTGGGAATATAAATTGGTGCAGCCACTATGGAAAACAGTATGGAGGTTCCTTAAGAAACTAAAAATAGAGTTGCCATATGATACAGCAATCCCACTCCTGGGCATATATCCAGAAAAGATGAAAACTCTAATTCAAAAAGATACATGCACCCCCGTGTTCATAGCAGCACTCTTTACAATAGCTAAGACATGGAAACAACCTAAGTGTCCATCAACAACTGATGGATAAAGAAGATGTGGTATGTATATACAATGGAATATTATTCAGCCGTATAAAAAAGAATGAAATATTGCCATTTGCAGCAACATGGGTGGACCTAGAGATTATTGTAGTAAGTGAAGTAAGTCAGATAGAGAAAGATAAATATTATATGGTATCACTTATATGTAGAATCTAAAAATTAATGCAAATTAACTTATTTATAACACATAAGCAGACTCACAGACACAGAAAACAAACTTCTGGTTACCAAAGAGGATACCAGGGATAAATTTTATGGGGATAAATTTTGAGTATGGGATTAACAGATACATACCACTACATATAAAATAGACAAACAACAAGATTTACTGTATAGGACAGGGAACGATATTCAATGTCTTGTAATAACCTATAATGGAAAAGAATCTGAAAACTAATATATATATATATATATATATATATAATCATTTTACTGTACACCTGAAATTGACATAATATTGTTAATCAACTACCGTTCAATTAAAAAAAAAAGAGGATGCCTGAGATTGGTGTGTAATACATATATCTAGTCACCAGTTATGTCATTATCTACTTGCATGTTGCAAAGTAAGTCACTTTTGGCTTCTGAATTTCAGCTTCTTCATGTAGTGTAAAGAGGTACGACTACCTAAATTCTAAGCTCTCTTTCAATCCTAAGGTGACAAGATTCCATAAACATATGTATACGAGGTACTTTCTGATATGTTTTCTTTTCTCCATCCTCCACAGCCAGTCCATCAGCCATTTATTATTTGCATATTGGATCTGAATACTTCCCTCCATGGCAGCCATCCCAGTCTGTACCACCATAGTTTTCACCTGAACTCCAGTAGTTCACCTAAGTGGTTTCTCTGCATTGTTACATTTGCCCCCAGGGCATCCATCTTGACATACGTAGCCCACAAACTGACATGTCTTAGAAAACAGCTTAGATCATGTTACTCCTACGTTTGAATCCTTCCAATTAATGATCATAACAGTCTGAATAAAATCTGAATTTTAACCTGGTTCATAAGGTCCTATGTGAACTGGCTCCTATCTAACTTCCTCTTCGCATGTCATCGTCTTCATCGTTTATAGTAGATCTTTCTGATCACCGGATATAGCAAACTAACTCCCACCTTAGGGTTCTGTAGTCGATCGTTTTGCAAGTCACCTTTCTTAGAACTGCACATACCTCTGACCTCTAATCTTTCAGGACAGAGAACAAATGTTGCCTAAGAAAGGCTTTCCCCGATCATCCTAGTGTAGTACCTCCAAGGCACACCTATGCGTTTGTATCCCATTACCCTGCTTTATTATCTTCATGGTGCTATGTCCCTCTCTAAATCATCTAGTTTATTATTTGGTTTCCTACTTTATAGTCTTTCTCCACTCTCGTATGTAAGCTTGCTAAGGACAGGGGTGTGTTCTAACTTGTTCATTACTCCATCCTTATTGTGTAGATACAGTGGTAAACACATAGTAGGTGCTCAGGAAATATTTGTTGCATGTTAACAAGTAATCTTCCCTCCAGCCTTAAATGAGAGTTTTTGACCGGCGCAGTGATTCATATTCATCTCCGCGGATATGTATAATACCATTATGAAATGTTGCTGGGTGTGTTATCTGCCTCATAGGGATATAAGGATGTTACAAGGATTAAATGAGATAATGTGTATGAAAGTTACTTTGTTAGAGAAAAAAAAAAACACCTTATAATAGTATTTATGATCACTCTCCTGATTTTCACAGGTGAGCAGGTGAGAAACCTGGAGCCCCAGTGGGTACATAATCACCCAAGGGCACAGATATCAGCTCTTATATCTTCTGCCAACCATCACAAAGGTGCTTTTACATATTTTTTTCCTCTTTGTGCTGAACGTCCCTCACTGAAAGATCATAAGGATCACAGAGATGTTTCTGAAAATTAGAAAGGGAGGAATAAAGCCACTTTTTGTTGAGAAAAGGCAGATCAGTAAAAACAGCCACAGGGAATATAGGAATGAAAAATTCAGGGTAGAATTTGGCCTACTGGCCCAGATGGTAAGGGAATAAACTAGTTGTGGTGTTTAATGTGAAGCTATAGAAAAGTTAATAGGTTTGTGAACAAATGTTCCAAACTCTCAGCTCAGGGTATGATTTCCCAATTCAAGAAACTTTTCTACCCTGAGGGTAACAATTTTTACTCAGCTTCTGTGCAAAGAAACTGCCACTATTTCATATTTTCTTTTCTTTTTCTGTTTCCTTAATGAAAGTATTCAGTATTACTTGGTGGAGTTCTGCCCTATTGTTTGATATCATGACACTTTCTTCCAGGCAGTGCGGTGTCCTGTCGTTGGTGCTAACCAGAATGGTGTACAGTACCAGGGAGTATGCTAGTATATTGAGTTATATCTCATATTCTCGTGTAATTCACAAACCAGCCCTTTAAAAGAACTCAATTTCGGACCTGTGTGATGTCATTTGTAGTATACTTAAGCCACACTTTATTTTTAATTTGATATATGCTCATTAAAAATATACATTATCTTACTTGCTTTAGGGTCACACAACTAGTAAGTGAAGGAACTAGTCTTCCAAACTCCATTATTTGCATTTTTAAAAATTGTTCAGCATTTATATGAAGGCAAAAATTAACCTTCCAGCTCTGTTATCAATTTCTATATCCCAGTGGGTATACCAGTGTCCTCTGAAGTTGGGTAGCTCTGATTTGTCATGAGGTGGCAATGTAACAACACCTTGAATTGGATCTATGATGAATTCCCCCACCTTGGTCAATTTCTGAAGGAGCTGTCCAGAGCTGAGTTTGCCATGGAATGGCCACTGAGTGAGGAGGCATGAGAACGGACTTCTAGGGCTTGAATATTTGATTTTATGCATATCTAGGCTTAGCTTCTAGCTGAAGAATCTTAATGTGGAACCCTAGGGGAATTTGCTTTCTGGATTTCAAATACAAAAGTTCAAAGAGGTCAGGTTCTATTTAAAAAGCCCACATGCAAAAGTAAGTGAAGTACCTTGAAATTGCCAGTGAAGAGGTCATCCTGAAATCTACAGAGTAAAAAAATGAGTTATAGAGGAGGAAAATATGTTTTCAAATAAGGGAATGTATATTATAGCTTTTAAAATTCCATTCATTCAGTGAAAGTGAATAAACAGGGATAAAAGACCTTGAACAAGACTCTTTTTCATGTCTATTTAAATAAGAACTTTATTCAATTTGTGGTACTATTAAATAGGAATACAATATTAAATAACTTAAAATTTATGGTGGTATTTCTTATATCCAAATATGTGAAAAGAATTTTATATAATTTATTATGGTTCATACTGAGGTGGCTCTGAAATTGTGACTTGTGAACACTGTCTAATACTTTTCCCTAAAATATTAATAAATTTATACTTATATATTCTTAAAAATTCAAATATTATATTAAAATAATGTTCATATTATCATTTAAAGATCTAGAATGTAATTTCCCAGCCTTGATTTTAATTCCACTATATGAAAGCTGAAAATATAAGATTGCAACACTTTTTTTAGATTGTGGTTATTTTTTCAAAAGTCATTCACCTGTTGAATCGTTCAGTAGATATATAGTGGCACATTCCAAGTTGTGGTCACGTGGTTCCAGCTTCCATTAGACTTATAGTCTAGTGCAGGAAAGGTTAAGTAACCTGAAGCTTAAAATGCACGATAATAAGTTCTATGATGGGGTTGGTACAGCGTATTATAATCACACACTGCAGGATCCTCTTATTTGAATTTGGTGGGGGGGGTGGTCAGAGAGAGTTCCCAGGGAAAGTGATATGGAAGATGATACCTGAAGTATTAGTAGAATTCAGCCAAGCAAAGAGATGGAGAAGAATCTTTCAGTTACAGTGAGCATAATATGTGAAAGTATGGAGACAAAAGAGGATGTGGTGTTCTTCGAAGAAGAGAAGTTAAATTTGACTAAAAGTTAGAATTCTTAAAAAGATAAAACAGGGATTGGGGATAATAAATAAGACTGAGGCGGTAAGCTGAGGTTGTACCATGGAAGCATGACCGTCCTTCTAAGAGCATTGGGATTCTGTAGTAAGGTTTTAAATAAGGAAGCTGCCTGGTCAGGTTCACATTTTAGAAAAGTCATTTCAGTGTGAAGAAAAGATCACGGTTAGGTGAGAGCCTAAGTCTAGAGGCTGAGGGACTCTTTTGGAATCTGCTATAGTGGTTCCAGATGATACATGATGTTGGCCTCAACTAGAATAGCACTAAATGTTGATGGAGAGAAGTAGCTGGAATCATCATTTTTTAGAAGATTAAATTGAGAGGGCTTCCCAGCTGTTTGGAAGTAGAGGAGGGTGAGGATATGAGGTCAGGGGAGCTAATTAGATTTCTGGAGTCTGCAGCAGTGGTGGCTGGTTCCACTTCCAAAGATAGAAAACACAGAAGTTTGCAAGTGAAGGTAGTGAGATCATTTGGGGGCATAGAAAGTTTTATGTCTCTGTAGGACTCTAAATGAAATGGCTAGCAGAAATTTGGGCCTGTGGATTTTGAAGCTCAGGAATGAGATGTGACCTAGAGATACAAAGTTTAGAATTTTTATCAGGTAGATGGTAATTGGGCATTTGGGAATGGATGGTATTACCCAAGGAAGATGTTGAAGAGATTCTCAAACTTTGGGGTCAGATGAATTACCCAGGAGGTGTGATAAAATTCAGAATTCCGGGTACCAACTCCAGAGTCTTACTGAGAAGGTATAGGATGTAGCTCACAAATCTACATGCTTGACAAATAGAGTCCCTTACCATGATTTTGATGCAGATGATCCTCTGACCCCACTTTCAAGTAAAAGGAAAAGCGGATCTTGCATAGAAGCCTAAGTAGTATCAGCACATAAAAGATGGACAGAGGAGGAGGAACCCAGAAAGAAGACTGGTGAAGAAGTAACCAGAGGTGTGGAAGGAAAATTAAAAGTATAAAATATCACAAGTTACCTGGAAAGAGAATCAGTATAAGAGAAGGAATCATCGACAGGGTCAAAAGTGTTGAGACAGAAAGTAAAGATGAAGGCTGGAATACACCTACTACATGGAACAAAAAGGAGGTCATAACAAGTTGGCAAGAATAGTTTCAGTAGAATAATGTGGGCTGAAGCCAGATTGCAGTGGGTTGAGGGTTGAATATGATATGAGGATGAAGAGACATGAAGCAGAGACAAAATCTTTTAAAAGAAATTAGAAAGGATGGAGGTTGCTACAGCAGGATATGGGTAGGGGTGAATGTTTTAGGAAGGAAACAGCATGAGTCAAAGTCTTATCTCACCCTTGGCCTGCTCTTATCTCTAATTTTTTTGAAGCTTTTCGTCTTATCAACTTATGAATGGATATATTATACAATTCAGAAATAAAAAGAATGGGTTGTGTGTTAAGTTTATGTTGAAATTTCTAAGAAACTACCAAATACTTTTCCAAAGAGCTATTCTGTTTTACATTTGGATATTGGGGAGCAAATTAAGGTGCTGCTTTGTGTTTTGTGCATTATGGTTATGCCAAAAAATACTGAAATATGCCTGAATATTAGCCTGACCCCTAGTGGTGGTCCACATCCATGGGGCTAAACGTGGAAATGAGTTTTTTCTACCCTTTCCATCACATGAGCTGCCACTCCACCTCCATCCTTTCTTGCAAACACATAACAGTAGAGAGATGGTTTAAAGATGCCCAAAACAGAAGGATGGAAGTCCTTACATCCTGCTACCTGCTTGAGATCAATATCTGCTATCATAGCTTAAGCATCACCACCATCCGGGGGACTTTGAGAACAGTATTGAACTTCATTTAAGTTCAATTGCCTCATATTTACAACGAGGATTATAGTAATACCTACCTTAGAGTGATGTTAGGATGATTAAATGAGATTGTGTATGTAAAGTGCCTAACACAGTTCAACCCAGAGTTGACATTCATGAAAGAGCAGGTGTTCATATTTCATAATGATAAAAACAATCAATAATGTAGTCAAATACTACAATGAAATTTTATTCGTGATATTTTTTTTTCTGGTTCTCATTTGCTTGCATTCCATGTTAATGTTCTCTATTTCAATTGGAACCTCTTTAAATTTAGGACTAGGTTGTTTTATTTGATATAGATAAAAGCCACAACCATACCAATAATAACATCCTCCATTATTTTAGAGTAACTATATATCAAGACATTGCTAAAATATTTCTTATGTAAAATTTAATGCTGAAACAGTTTTATGAGGTAGGCAAAGATCTCAGATGGTCTATGTTAGAGAAAAGATTTTCATCTGTATCTTTTTCACCCAGACCCCACATCTTGACTCCTTGATGTGCTGGCCCTGCCAGTGGCAATGATAATATCAGTTACAGCTGGTTGATACAGAGAAGTACAAAGATTATGTACAAAGTATTGATATTGATACTGATATTGATAAAGCTAGCTTTCTTCTCTTTGAGCTTTTCCATTCTAGAGAGCTAGCTCTCACCGAGAAAAAAAACTACCTCTTATTTAACCCTTGAGAAACAAAAACAGAATGAACAAAAATCTATTCGCTTCTCTTATTACCCCAACGATACTAGGCTTGACTGTTGTTATTTTTAATTATTATGTTTCCAGGTATTTCCCCCCCCACCCCCCGCACTCAACCAACTGATTAATAACCACATAATTTCTCGTTAACAATGACTTCTTCAGCTTATGTCTGAACAGATCATGAACATCCAGAACTATAAAGGACAAACCAGAACATTAATCCTTATGTCCCTTATTCATTGGCCAACAAACTTACTAGGCCTCTTACCGAACTCATTTGCACCCCTACGCAACTTTCAATAGCCTTAGGCACAGTGGTCCCTTTATGAGCAGGCACTGTGATCACTGGCTTCTGCCCTAAACCAAAAGCATCTGTAGGCCGCTTTCTGTCACCTGGGGCACCAACCCCTCTTATCCCTATGCTAGTAATTATTGAAACTATTAGCTTATTTATCCAACCAATAGCCCTAGCCCTATGACTAACAGACAGCATCACAGCCGGTCACCTGTCAATTCACCTAATCAGAGGAGCGTCCCTTTCCCTATTAAGCGTGAATCCTCCCACAGCCCTCATTAGATTTATTAGTCTCGTTCTTCTCACTTTTCTCGAATAGGCGGTAGCCCTTATTCAACCTTACATGCTCGCCCTGTGAGTGAGCCTCTACCTACACAATAACACATAATGACTCACCAAACCCATGCGTATCATATAGTAAATCCTCGTCCCTGACCTCTTACAGGAGCCCTCTTAGCCCTTCTCTTAACATCCCATCTAGTCATATGATTCCATTTTCACTCAACTTTTTTATTATCCTTGGGCTGATTAACTAGTATGTTGACAATATGTCAATGATGATGAGACATCACCAGGGAAAGCACTTTTCAAGGCCATCACACACCAGTTTCATTCAAAAAAGGATGTTGATATGGCATAATTCTGTTTATTATTTCAGAGGTTCTCTTTTTTACAGGCTTCTTCTGAGGTTTTCATCATTCACGTCTTGCCCTTGCACTTGAACTAAGTGGTTGCTAACCACCAACAGGCATTCACCCCCTAAATCCATTAGAAGTACCACTTTTCCACACCTGTCTTACTGGCCTCTGCAGTACCTATTAACCAAGCTCAGGACAGCTTGATAGAAGGAAATTGTAAGCATATTCCTCAAGCTCTTTTTATTACAATCTCCCTAGTTTACTTTACACTACTACAAGCCTCAGAATATTATGAAACAGCTTTTACAATCTCAGATGGAGTACACAGGTCAACAATCTTCATAAGCAAAGGCTTCCATGGCCTACACGTGATCATTGGCTCTACTTTTCCTAATTGTCTGCTGCCTGTGCCAACTACAGTTTCATATCATTTCAGATTTGAAGCCACTGCCTGATACACTTTGTAGACATAGTATGGCTGTTACTATACATCCCCATTTATTGATGAGGGTCTATTCTGTTTTTATTTTTATTAGGGTATAGTTGTTTTACAATGTTGTGTTAGTTTCTACTGTACAGTGAAATGGAGTTGAGCGTGTGTTCTTTTAGTATCAATTAGTACAATTGTCTTCCAATCAATTAGTTTTGGTACAATCTGAAAAGAATAGTAAACCTTATAGCGTTAACCACAAACATAGTACTAGCTTCACTACTTGTACTTAGCGAATTCTGACTTCCCCAACTAAAGACAGATACAGAAAAATCAAGTCCTTACAAATGCGGATTTGACCCCATAGGATTTTCCATAAAGATTTTCCTGGTAGCCATTACATTTCTCCCCTTGATCGAGAGAAATTGCCCCCCTTCTGCCCCTGCCCTGAGCAGTCCAAACTAGCAACCTAAAAACAATACTCATCATAGCACTAATCCTAATCTTACTACTAGCAATAAGTATAGCCTGTGAGTGAACTCAAAAGTGATCAGAATGACACAAATATGATAATTAGTTTAAATTAAAACAAATGATTTTGTCTCGTTAAACTATGATTAAATTCATAATTACCGAGTATCTTTTGTCTACATAAATATTATTCCAGCATTCACAGTTTCCCTTATAGGGCTATTAATATACTGATCTCACTTAATATCTTCTCTACTATGTCAAGAAGAAATAATATTATCATTATTCATTATAGCAACCCTAATAATTCTAAATGTCCATTTCACTCTAGCTAGCATAATACTCATCATCTAACTAATATTCACAGCCTGAAAAGCTGCACTAGGTTATCCCTGCTAGGAATATTATCAAACACCTGTGGCATTGATTGCATACAAAATACAAACCTTCTCCAGTGTTAAAAATTACTGTTCTATTATATTCATGCCACTAACGTGTTTATCAAAAAGCAATATAATTTGAATTCACACCACAACCTACAGCATACTAATTAGTTTTGTTAGTCTTTACCTTTCTAACAACAGCCTTAACTTAATCTTCTCTGACCCTCTGTCAGCACCTTTACCAACTCTAACTACATGACTCTTACCACTAACACTCAGAGCTAGGCAATTCCACCTACCTAAAGAGTCACTGGCTTGGGAAAAAGCAAACAAACTGTCTTTACTATATTAATCATAATACATATATTCTTAATCTTAACGTTCAAGGCCATGGAACTGATTCCATTCTACATCTTATTTGAAGCAACACTAGTCCCACCATTAGTTATTATTACTTGCTGAGGAAACCAAACAGAACGGCTTAATGCAGGACTCTACTTTTTTATTTTACTCACTAGTGGCATCCCTTCCACTTCTAGTTGCACTAGTGTCAATCCAAAATACTACAGGCTCACTAAACTTTTTAACAATGCAGTCCTGAGCCCAAACAATATCTAACTCTTGATCCCATATTTTCACATGATTAGTGTATAAAATGGCTTTTATAGTAAAAATACCCCTTTATGATAAGATTACACCTATGATGTCAAAAATGCATGTAGAAGCCCTTATCACCTGATTTATGATTCTTGCAGCCCTACTACGCAAACTTGATGGCTACGAATCACAATAATCCTGAAACCCATAGCAAAGTATGTAGGGTACCCATTCCTTATATTGTCCTTCTAAGGAGTAATTATAATGAGCTCAATCTGCTTGCACCAAACAGACTTAAAATAGCTCATCACATGCTCCTCCGTTAAGCACGTGGCACTTGTCATAGTAGCTCTTCTTACCCAAACACCTTCAAGTTCTATAGGAACTACGGCCCTAATAATCACCCATAGCCTCACATCATCTATATTATTTTGCCTGGCAAATTCAAATTATCAACATATTCATAGCTGAAACATAATTTTAGTCCGTGGCCTACAAACATTTCTTCCACTAATGGCAACATGATGACTACTAGTAAATCTTACAGACCTAGCCCTGCCCCCAACAATCAACTTAATCAGAGAACTATTTGTAGTAATACCATCTTTCTTCTAGTCCAATATCACCATTATCCTCATAGGGGTTAAGATAGTCATTACTGCCCTATACACTCTCTATATATTAATCATAACACAACGAGGTAAATATATGTATCATATCAAAAATATTAAACCACCATTTACATGAGAAAACACCATCATAATTCTTGACCTATTACCCCATCTGCTCCTATAACTCAACCCCAAATTATTTTGGGACCTATGTACTGTATTAGAGTTTAACGAAAACATTAGACTGTGAAGGAATAGAAGCTTAAATCTTCTTTTTACTGAAAAGATTAGCCTTCTCTTGGGTGAGTCTCCTCACTCTGGAAAGCTAGCTCTTACCAAAAGCAAGCTACCACTTATTTACCCCCTGAGAAACAAAAACAAAATGAACGAAAATCTGTTTGCCTCTTATTTCCGCAAAGATAATAGGGTGCTTGTTGTTATTTTATTTTTTAAAATTAATTAATTTATTTATTTATCTTTGGCTGCATTGGGTCTGCATTGCTGTACACAGGCTTTATCTAGTTGTGGCGAGCCGGGGCTACTCTTCGTTGCGGTGTGTGGGTTTCTCATTGCGGTAGCTCCTCTTATTGTGGAGCATGGGCTTCAGGCTTGTGGGCTTCAGTAGTTGTGGCTCGCAGCCTCAGTAGTTGTGGCACATGGGCTTAGTTGCTCCGCGGCATGTGGGATCTTCCCAGACCAGGGCTCGAACCCCTGTCCCCTGCATTGGCAGGCGGATTCTTAACCACTGCACCACCAGGGAAGTCTTGTTGTTATTATTTTAATTATTATGTTTCTGAGCATTTTATTCATATCCAACCAACTTAGCTACCTCCTCAATGAGGAGAAATGCGGGCATCTATGAGGATCTATGAGAATCTGTGAGCTCCTCAGACTCAGTATCTCGTGAGCTTTTGTTACTCTGGAGAAGAGAAGAGAGAACACCAGGAATGGCCAGTACCTGATGATTATTACAATCAGCCATTTGGCAATTTAAGATAGTTGCATTCTTTTTCCCACCCCACCCTAAGCACATTTATTTCCTTTTTTTTTCACTGTAATAGCTGAATTTCACCCTAAAATAGTCAAAGGGTTCTATTCACATTTTGTCCTTGTAGATTAATGATAGTATTAAGACACACAGTTCCTTCATGGAAAATAAGAAAGCGTCTTCGTGGCCAGATGTGGTCAGCACCATGCAGACTTATGCCTCACATGCCTGCTGAGGCACGGATTCTCTTCAGTATTCAGTTATTTTTCAAGAGACATGTGTAAATTAAAGTAGTGACAATGATATTTTTCAAGAGACATGTGTAAATTAAAGTAGTGACAATGATGTTAACATATGTGTTAGGCAACAAAATAGGAGGCGCTGATGCAGATGGTGTTACAAGTTGTATTTTCAACTTGGGTCTGCATTTGGAAAATATTTCTACTATTTCCTTCAATGTCATCAATTTTAATGGCTTCTATTCCATCTAATTTTTAAGCTGTAAATATATTCTAGTATTTGAAAAGGAAATCAAAACGATCCTTTGTAACAGAGGATGAAACTAGTTTGTTTTCTCAGCAAAATTAGTCTTCAGTTTATATGTATCTAAATGCTGGATTATGAGTTCCCAAATCCATAATTTATCCTAGAATTCTTCAGTTAATAAAAACCGATGTGAGAATAAGTTTGTCTCATATGATTATTAGAAAACCTCTGAGCAAGCACTTAAATATTAGATTTCATATAAAAATCTTCGTTTGGGCTTCTCTGACAGATCAAAGGTTTCGAAATGCTTTCAGAGACCTGAGTAGGACCCTGGACAAGTAATACACACTAACACTCTCCTATCAGCCTGAGTGCCCCTGGACACTTTTGACTTTTGCTTAATATCAATGGATATTTAGTCTACTGTAATATTTTAATCCATCTTTCCCTGTAGAAATTTGAACCTAAATTTAAAGGGGCTTTTCTAATGCAGTTCAAGCCAACAGGTATAATTCATTTTAAAGGTAATTTTAGGACTAGCTTAAAAGTGTCTAGGCAAATATTTATTTAATTTCCCATGTTTCTGTAGAAATGATAATACCTAACAAATATTACTTACTCTTTGTCACATGCTGTGGTTCATATATCTCATATTTTGATTCTTACAACAAGCCGTAAGGTAGGTGCTAAATGCTATTATTAGTTTAACAAGGACAACCTGAACCATCAAGCGGTATGTACGTTGCCCAAGGTCTCAAAGCTTGCAAGGGGTTGAGGTGGGAAACTCTTCTCTCCAAAATTCATGTTCTTAACCACTGACTGTCTTACTATGACATATATATTCTAAACTATTTTTAAATGTATCTTTAAAAATAATTTAAATATGGATACTTTAAAACACATAAATATATAAATAGGGATATTTATATAAAGAAACATTTGTCCTCGTTCTGAATTAAAGGCTCCAGATACTCTCTGCTCCCTATGCCCCCTTTTAGGTCACAAAGGGACCTCTTTTTATGAATTGTCCACCAAAGGGGTCAGGGTTTGAATTCTCCCCTAATCTTTTCCTTTTTTCCTAGTTGTAAATGAATTATGTATATGCTCTGAAGTAATTAGCAAAGACGCTGTTGTTCAGCTGAATTTTAAACTAATTAATCTGACCTAATTCCTGTCAAGAATAATTAGGAGAAAATATGTCCTCCCTGAGCAGCTCTTTCAAGCTAAGATGCTAAAGCACGGTGTCTCCTGTGTGTGCACTGCGTGTGCACTGTGCTAGAAGTGAGAGGGCTATTTACTCAATGGTTTTAGAGGAAGTGCTAAAATGATAGCTCTTCATTTGCCACCTGGGCATCAGCTCTTCAGTTTCTATATCTGAATAAAAACAAGAAGCTGAACTAACAACAGGGATTCTGACATGAGTGATATCAGTGACTCCTTAAGATATTGTGGTTTGCAATTAAAACTTAAAAACTAGTCCCTCCTCTTCCAAAAGGCTTTTGAATGAAGTTGCATGCCCCATTTCACAGCCTGTTCAATTTGCTTAACATAAAAGCTATTCAACTGTCTTCTAACTCTCTCTCCCATCCCCTACCTGTCCTTTTTTAGATGTTTAGCATCCTTAGTAATCTAATTAATTGGTGAAATTTCTCATGTAATAACCAAGTCCTAAGCGGTATGTTTCGAGAAAGATATTTTAGGAAAAGTCAATAAGCAAGCTTTACCCACAGATGCAGTTTGTCAAGAAGGGGAGATAACCTCTGGTTGCAATGACAGCAGGTTTGAATATGATGACATTTGATGTCCGTGATTGCCTGGAGCCCTAAACACTGCTCTGTCATTGTATAGCAGCCTCTCTGCACGCCCTCTAACCTTGCCTTCTAATATATTAAGGGGCTTGTGGAAGAGGAGACCACTGGAGAATTTATATCTCACATCGCCACACAGTTCAGAGTTAATAATTTCCTTATTAAACCTATGAACCCTTCATGTTTTGTAGTCCTGCCTGCCCAACCCCCTTCTAAGTTAGTTTCTAGGCAACCAATAAACATTGAATTACATTAAGCTTATTTCAAGGCTGCAGTTCAGGATTTTGCTGCATATTTGTTGGCTCATTTATGGAGACTGCAGCATAATATTCATTAATTCTGTTTAATCTTCAGTACTTCAGTGATTTGATTCTAAACCACATTACCTATACCAGTTTTTCCATGTTTAAACCACCCCAGTGCTGTGATGCTGTTCTATATGTTGATTACCCAAAGGTTCCGTGAGCTCTAGTCTGGAATCACAGAGGCAGAATATCCACCATTTCCAGTTCTTGGTGATCATTCAGCACTTCAAGGTAACCTATTAGAAAATTAAAAATTTCAGCATCTGTCTTGAATGGCCAACATATCTATAGCTGACTTTTAATAAGAAAGAACGTGCAGTTTAGGAATAGTCTGAAAAGGTAATAAGCATTTGCAAAAAGAAGGACATTGTTTGCTTTGACAAATTAAGGTTTTGATGTGAAAGAGAGGTTCTTGGAAATATCGCTTTATTGATATGAATCAAGGAATTGAGGTTTTAATTTCAAATTTACCCAGCACTATGTGAGAATGAATATTAATCTTTCAGCAAAACCGTTCTCTCTTTTGAATGTTGAATGTTTTGAGACATTCTCTAAAACACTCTTGCAAGTACTCTCTCTCTCTCTCTCTCTTTCTCTTTCTCTTTGTGTGTGTGTATGTGTGTGTGCGTACATCTACGTCTTCACCACCAAACAAAAACATAAATTAAATGTTTGTTTACTCTCTAGTTTCATAACATAAAATAATCACTGATATTGGTCACACTGAAGGGTGGCTTGGAAAGGAGAGAAGTGAAATCCTTTCAAATGCCAATTCAATATCTTTCCTTCACCTGCTTTCTGGTGGGGAAGGGTGTATAAGGCTGGGTGAAAAAAGTCAATTGAATAGTTTTTGCAGGCTCAACCAAACTGTCATAGTTAATAATAGTTTTACTGGCAGGGTCTGGAACGGTGGTGTTCCTGTGTGTCACCGGTGATGGAGGCTCTGCCAGGATATCTCATTGTGCCCCCATCGCTAGTGACACAGGAGCACCACCCTTCCAGACCCTGCCAGTAAAGCTACTATCAGTCACTGAGAATTTGCGTGCATCTGTTCTAACAGCTAGTGTTACTTTTAACTCGTAAAAGTACCGTGAGCCCTGTGATAGGATAACTTCAATCAGTAGAGCCACGAACACTCTTCACTGCCTGCTGTGTGCCACATAGTACTGCAGATTCCAAGCGTTCCACAGTCGTTAAAACAAGAAAGGGCCCTACCTCCATTCAGCTGTTAAAGTAGCAGGGAAGACAGACATAAACTATTGCAATGAGTCTCTTGGTTATGCACATGTAAAGAAAGGCAAAATAGAAATGCATTGGCTATGGAACACATAGTAAGATCTAAACTACTCTAGCAATGATGAATATATTTTTTTATTTATTAATGCTTATTTCTAAATGTTAGTTTGTACAAACATAAATCTGGATTTCATGTTACACTGAGGGAACTGTGTACAGAGTAGGCTAGTAGACTCAGTAGGTTAAACTGTTTCTTTCTTTTTATATATATATATATATATATATATATATATATATATATATATGTATGTATGTATGTATGTATGGCTGTGTTGAGTCTTCCTTGCTATGTGCAGGCTTTCTCTACTTGCAGAGAGCGGGGGCTACTCTTCGTTGCGGTGTGCGTGCTTCTCATTGCGGTGGCTTCTCATGTTGCGCAGCACGGGCTCTAGGTGCACAGGCTTCAGTAGTTGTGGCTCGCGGGCTCTAGGGCGCAGGCTCGGTAGTTGTGGCGCACGGGCTTAGTTGCTCCGCGGCATGTGAGATCTTCCTGGACCAGGGATGGAACCCATGTCCCCTGCATTAGCAGGCGGATTCTTAACCACTGTGCCACCAGGGAAGTCCCTAAACTGTTTCTTAAAATAGGTGTTTGTTTTTTTTTTCCTTTGAGCTATCAGGGTACTTAGAAAACATTTCACCTAATCCTTCTCCAGGTAAGGAGAAATGTCTTATCCAAACTAATAATACCATCTTTTTTAATGAATGGAATATTTAGTGTATGCTAGGAACTATGTTATTCTCTACTTTTAACCAATTTTTATTGTGAAATTTAGTATCCTTAAGGATGAGTCTATAATAAAAGATATGTAGGTCACTGATTTATCAAAAAAAAGAAAAAAGACACCTATGTAATGCCACTCAGGTCAAGAAATGGATAATTCCTTGCTTCCCAGATTTGCTGAGGAGCCCAGCCCACTTCTGGCTCCATTCCTTCCCCCCTCCCTACTGCCCTTCTTCTGTGGGTCATGATTATTATTTAGCTTTTCTTTATAGTTTCACCACATTCACATGCATTCAAAGATGATGTTTTTAAATGTACTTTTAACTTCAAATAAACTGAATTGTAGTAGTGTATATGCTTTTATGTCTGTCTTCTTTCACACAACTCAACATTTGTGATAGTAATTCATGTTCTTTTTTGTAGCATTACCTTGGTCATTTTCATCCTATTGTATGAATGTATCACAGTTTATTCTACTGTGTAAGTATTCTAAAATTAATCCATTTTAGAATAAATGGCATTTGTTCGTCTGACTGATATGAATAGTATAACTCTAAATAGTCTTGTGCTTGTTTCTTGGAACACATGTGCATATATTTCTATCTCCTAATTCTCAAAATTTGGTGTTATGCTATATCCCACACTCATGTTTCTGTAGAGCTCAAAGATATATTCTTATGAAAGAAAGTTGGAAAGGAAGGACAGGCTGAGGTAACATAATAGAACCAGATGTACTGAATTGGTTGCTTGATTGCAGTCTCACAGATTTTTGGTTCAGTATCTAATGGGTTAAGCTGAGTTCCTTCACGTATCATTGAAACAAATGAATAGAAGAAATAAATGATCAGTGTCCTCTTTATCATTACTAATTCTTTGTTTAACCTTTGGTAACATGGGTGAGATGCAATGCCTTCCTGCTCTTAAGTTTGGTTCAACCATTTTTATTGCATTATTTCTGTTCTTTTGTCTAGCTAAGTTTTTCCCATCACAGAATATGCTGTTCCCTTGCCTGAAATATGTTCTTATTGTAAAGCTTTGGTTGCTTGACTAGCTCCTTTTTTTTATTGAGGTAAAGCTGACATATAATGTTAGTTGCAAGTGTATGACCTAATAGTTCAATATTTGTATACACTGCTAAGTGATCACCACACTAAGTCTAGTTACCATCTGTCACCATACAAAGTTACAAAAAAAATTTTTTTTTCTTGTGATAAGAACTTCTAAGATTTACTATCTTAGCTCCTTTCAAATATGGAACTCTGGGACTTCCCTGGTGGTGCTGTGGTTGAGAACCTGCCTGCCAATGCAGGGGACACGGGTTCGAGCTCTGGTCTGGGAAGATCCCACATGCCGTGGAGCAACTAGGCCCATGAGCCACAACTACTGAGCCTGCGCGTCTGGAGCCTGTGCCCCGCAACAAGAGAGGCCGCGACGGTGAGAGGCCTGCCCACCGCGATGAAGAGTGGCCCCCGCTCGCCGCAGCTAGAGAAAGCCCTCGCACAGAAACAAAGACCCAACACAGCCAAAAAATAAATAAATAAATAAATAAATAAGTCAGGAGCTCTTAAAAAAAAAAAAAAAAATGGAACTCCTCCCTTCCTTCTCAGGATCATTTCAACTGAACTCGGAAATCTTCTCTGATAGTCCTACTGCCCCCACTCACTCTCTATTACATTTACCCCTTATAATTGCTGTTAGATAATTCATCTCTTCAATAGTTATCTTGTTTATAGTTTATTCTTTTTTTCTGGTCCCTCCTTTCCCTGCCTTCCAGAAATATAAGCACCAGGAATCTCATTTCTTTTGTTGAACAAGTTAGCTACAGTATGTGGAACAATACCAGTTCATAATAGGTGCTCAATAAATGTCTAATGCATAAATGGAAGAAAGGAAGGTAGAGGTTTGGAAGGAGGCCAAGCAGTAAAGAGACTATTTGCATGTTTCAAAAATGCTGTAATTCTTCATGACAGGTGTAAATGAGGAGATTTGTGGATTCAGATCTTATAAGGAGACTAAGCAATCAAAGATACCAAACCATTGAAGGTTAGAAAGAAGCAGGGAGCTCAGTGTTTCCACACAGTGAGGCAGACTGAAAGCAACAAGGGAAACCAAAAGCCCAGGATGGTGTGTGACTGTCATTCCAATTTTCTATATATCTCTTTGCCAAGCTATACATACATGAATTCCTAACAGTCTGACTAATGTTCATCACAAAGAAAGAATCCGAGTCAAAGTGACCTCAGGGTTACTAGCCATGGAAACAGAGGAGGGAGAGTGTGGTCATTAGATGCTGTTGTCAAAGAACAAAGGAGGGACAAAAAATAGAAGTTTGGTACTCTCCCACATTGATTTGGAGGAAATTGGCCGACATCCAATGTGAACAAGGCAATTGGGTAACCCTGGGAGAATGAGTCATCTTGGCGGGCTCTGCAAAAGTGCTTGTGTCAATCATCACTGTAATGACAGATACCAAGGGTCAATATTTACAAGGGTCCACTAGGATGAGTAGTAAGATGAGTCTAGGAGTGGTCCCCAGGAAATCACAGAGCAGTGAGGCTCATAGCAGAGATATAAATTCCAGGAGTTGACCAAACTGTTAGCTATAAAGTAAATGTATATTTAACACATGAAGAAAAGAGAGCCAAGTTCTCCTGTAGGCAGATCCAATAGGAATGTAATATAATACTTGTGGTTACAGACAGTGAAAATGTTTAAATATCTGTAGTGTCAAACTGCCATATATTAACCCTTTAGTCAAACATGGTTTCTACTCATTTAGACTATTTTCCTTCCCTGCCAAAGATGGCAACTTTCATTTTACCACGTTAGTGAGTAAGGGAAATGACTCATTTTACAGACAACTTGGCAAGAATATAAAGTAAGAAAAGGAGGGCATGAACTGTGTCCTATAGATAACAAAATGCTTTTCTAAAGTCATTGCTAGGGAAATAGTAAAACATTACAACCCAGGAAGTCTAGGTAAATTATATGAGAGAGTAGTCAGTAGATGTCAGAGGGGAAAAATACAAGCATTTCTAAGAGGAAAAAATAAAGACTTTGATGTGATGACTATGACACCTAAGTTGAGCAGAGAATCTGGGGCAGAGATCCATGCCTCTCATTTGTGAGAGCTTGAGTAGGGAGGGTTGTGCTGAGTAATTTTACTTGGCAATGAACTTAATACCTCCCTCCTCTTCCCCCAATTAAAAAAAAAAAAAGCAAAATTAAACTAGGTAACAGAGCTAGATCATCTCCCTCCTAAAGCCGACTCAGCATTCCACAGCATTTATATATCAAATTCCAAGAACTAGGCTATAAAATGTGGAGTTCATTTTGCCACCTTGCAAAAGGAGCTTCAGCTTCTCATTTCTCTTACCTTGTGATGAGGAGGCCTTGGATGCGTCGTTCCTAAGGACCAAAGAGACCCAAAGAGTGATAATGGCATCCCAACGTTGACCTCTGTCTCCACTAAGAACTGCCAAGCCCTGTGAGCCTTGAGGATTTTTGTATTTCTCCCCCAATCTCTAGGAACAAAGGTGTGACTGACTCTTTCAACTGAGTGACTCTCAAGGATCTGTAGAGAATGAACTCTTTCATTAAAGTAGCACAGGAAATCCCAATGCTAAGAGGAGAAGCCAGTCTCAGTACAACCCTATGAAACATACTATTTTCTAGTCTAGGGATAAGGCAATGAAAATTCTCAGTTCCTGCCTCACTTAAAGGTAGTACAGGTCAGGACTTCCCTGGTGGTGCAGTGGTTAAGAATCCACCTACCAATGCAGGGGACACGGGTTCAATCCCTGATCCAGGAAGATCCCACATGCCACGGAGCAACTAAGCTGGTGCACCACAACTACTGAGCCTGCGCTCTAGAGCCCGCAAGCCACAACTACTGAGCCCATGTGCCACAACTCCTGAAGCCTGCGTGCCACAACTACTGAAGCCCGCATACCTAGAGCCCATGCTCCTCAACAAGAGAAGCCACTGCAATGAGCAGCCCACACACTGCAAGGCAGAGTAGCTCCCACTTGCCCCAACTAGGGAAAGCCTGCCCACAGCAACGAAGACCCAACGCAGCCAAAAATAAATAAATTTCAAAAAATGTTAAGGGTGAAAGGGTTTTTTTTTTTTTAAAAAAAAAGGTAGTACAGGTCAGAGAATAATTGAATTTCAGAGCTGAAATGGATATTTCTGACTACCTACTGTAATCACCTCACCTTCCTGTTAAGGATATTACCAGGAAGGAGAAGTGACTTATACAATTCATCCCATCATGCGTTTATGTAATGTCTATTTACATAGCACCAAACATACTTGTACCAGGCACTTCATTATTGGTTATACAGATAAAATAGTGACTAAGACTTGATTCTTGCCCTCAGGAACTTGCTATCAATTGGGCAGTTAAGATAAGTAAACTGAGAAAGGCATTGCCATAGTACAAAAGAGGACAGTGTACACAGTGGTTAAGAGTACAGGCTGTGGGTTGAAGCTATCTGAGTTCAAACACAATACCACTGCTCACATGTTGGGTGGCCTTGGGCAACTGAGTTCACTTTACTATGCTTCAGTTTCCTTTTCCATGAAATGTTGATAACATTAGCATTTATCTTATAGGGTTACTTGATGATTAAGTGAGAAAATATATACTCAATGCTTAGTAAAATATTTAGTAGTAGTAACCGATCAATAAATGTATTATTATCAGTAGTAGGTGCAATAGAGTAGTAGCATCATCATTAATATTAGATTCCAGGTGTGGTAGTTAAAAAGAAAGCTTCCCAGCAGTGGGATTAATAGTCTGTGATTATATTAAGGTTTAGGAAGAGTGTTCTGGCAAAAGGGGTTAAATTACTTTCTGGTTTCCTGGACTTTAACTTTGTGGAGCTTTCTGAATGCCAAGGTTTTGGCTGGAGCCGTAACTGAATTGCAAACATAACTCTCATGCTCATGATGATCCTAGGTTTATATGCCATGTGTTCCAGTAAATGGCAGTGAAGTGAAACAGCTCTTTCTCTTTCATACAAGGGTGAAGTTTCAGTTGGAAGTGGGTCTTCCTAGGGTGTTTGTTCTTTTTTTTTTACAGCATTGTTATTTTATTTATTTTATTTTTTTTTAAAGGTGTAGGCTTATTTATTTATTTATTTTTGGTTGTGTTGGGTCTTCGTTTCTGTGAGAGGGCTTTCTCTAGTTGTGGCAAGTGGGGGTCATTCTTCATCGCAGTGTGCGGGCCTCTCACTATCGCGGCCTCTCTTGTTGCAGAGCACAGGCTCCAGATGCGCAGGCTCAGTAGTTGTGGCTCACGGGCCTAGTTGCTCCGCGGCATGTGGGATCTTCCCAAACCAGGGCTTGAACCCGTGTCCCCTGCATTGGCAAGCAGATTCTCAACCACTGCGCCACCAGGGAAGCCCCAGGGTGTTTGTTCTTACGCCACTGACCCAAACACAGTGAACTATATGACAACAGGGTGTATATCACAGTATGTCATATAGATGTAAGTTGGTAACATTTTGTATCTTCCACTGTAGGCTGTAAGTATTCTGAGGTCTGGGATGTAGCAGTTATCTATTGCTGAGTAACAAACCACTCCAAAACTTAGTGGCTGTTTTAGTGACTAAAACAACAGTAGTTACGGAATTTGCATTTTGGGCAGGGCTCTGTGGGGATGCCTTGTTCTGCTCCATGCTTGACTTGAGGCTGGGGTCCACTTTCTAGATGGCTCACTCATGTGGCTGGCAAGGTGGTGATGGCTTTTGGTAGTGAACTCAACCAAAACTGGGGTGCTCATTTCTTGCTGGCTGCTTATTTGGGTTTCCTTACAGCATGGCTGCCACCTCAGAGCAGTCAGACTACTTACATAGTAACTTATTGCCACTCGTGAGTGTCACAGAAGTACCAGGCAGAGACTGTGTGGCTTTGTAAATCTAGCTTCAGGAGTCAAATAACGTTACTTCTGCCATAGTTGCAAGTGCATGCACATTCAGGGGGAAAGAACATAGGCCCTCATCCCTCTATAGTGGAAACGTCAAAGTTACATGATGAGAGGTACATGTGGGTATGACTCTGTTGAGAAACACAATCTGCCAAAAATGCCATTTCCATTTTGCCCACCAGAGTGTCCAGAATGGTGCTGACACAACACTGGTACTTAATAAATATAGCTCTGAATGAATTATAACACTGAATACATTGAGTGAATGAGAATAAATGAATAAATTAGTATTATTACCCTAGTTCCTGACCCTTTCTGAATGACACGGATATTAGTATCAAACTTGGCTCCTGGCTTGAAATTTTGCTCTTTAATCTGGGCACTTACTTTTGTATGTCTACAGTTGATGTTGGAGTCTTAAACTCCTTTGGGGAATGAGGAAATGATTACAAAGACAGAGCGGTAGTGCCTTTGAAGAAAAGTAATTTGAATAAATGAGGTGGAATTTGGTTGTAAAGATTTATCAAGTCGTCAAAGAATATTACAAGAGAGGAAAATAGTTCTGAAGGAGGAAAATAATTGATGATGTACCAGCATGGTTGCGATGAAGGAAACAATATGATGACAAGAGATCGGGCAGCTTCTAGGGGAACAGCAGCCAAAAGAATCATCAGCAAAACTATGTTTAATTAATGAACGGCAGCAGAAGAGGGTGCTCTAAAAAGATTAGAGATAGCACTTGAGGCTGTGCCTCCTGGGAAATATTGGATGACTGAAGTACTTCTGTGTGTGATGTGATTAAAATAATCAACTAGAATGTTGAACATTGAATCATGAATTTAAAAGATTTTGTCTGCCTGTGTAAAGCAAACATAAGACAGTAATTTTTGATTAATCTTGGGGAATAGGGAAGACCACCAATATAATGGTTGTTTCCAGAAGTCATAGTGGAAATGTCTTATTCTTTGTCCATAGTAACCGGATATATTATCGTCCATCAAGATTCTAACTCTGTGCCCTTATTATAAAATATATTTGGAGCTGACAGTTGCAACTTGAACTGTGTAACTTAGGATCAGGTACAGATTGTAAATTTCTCCTCTGTATCATCCATGATTATTTTTATTTTTTAATGAAAACGAAAGAGTGTGTAATCTTGTTAGTAAGTGCAACTCCTCAAACTTCAGAACAGAAAAAAAAAAATAGAATTTTGTTGATTATGTCACTCTTGATCATTTTGCCATTGTCAAGTGTTTCTTGGATTCTTCCAGAATGTTGACATTTACCCAACTTTGATTGAAGTTAAGGGAAAACTATTCCCTTTTTATTCCCTTTTTATCATCCTTTTCTAAAATTTTGTTATAGGAAAAGAGACACGCAGGGATTTAGCTATCAGGCTTCTGAGTGTTAAGAATTAACAAGAGAGCAGTATTATTCCCATATCTCTGGTTCCTACTGTCGTGGTGGGAATGACCAATAATTACGTTGTTTTTCTTATTTCACTGTACTACAATAAATACATGTTGCAGCTGAACGGGTTTGACAGAAAACATACTTTAAGTATGTGACTACATTTACAGTTATTTACATATTAATGGTATAGGATTTGGACATCATAATGTTATCACTGGCTTTAAAAAATACTTAGAATATTCTTTTAATTAAGTTTAGATTTGCTATGAGTGTTTTAAGATATAATTTGTGCTGACTCCAAAAGCTGAGTAGTCAAAGACATTATTTAAAAGTTCTCATAAACTTTAAATTATGCTTGAATTGATGTTTCTTGCTAAGCAGAACATTAATTTGGTTTTGCTGTATATAAATATATCAAAATTAAAAAGTAAATATTTTCATTGGCTCTTTAGACACTCGGATTAAGGTATCTGAAGCAGGCTGGTCGGGAACCTTTGACCTAGTAGTGGAGTTTACAGATATGGCAAACCCGTACGGCAGATTAAAAACATTGCATACAAAGACACCAGCTATGTCTTCAAAACACGCCAAACGTCACTGCGTAGTTTGTTAAGGTGATCATATAAGAGGGAGAAAAAATTCAGGTGGGGCTTTGGCTACACAATGAGGCACTGCCGCACCGAGCTAAAGTACTTTCACTTCTTTATTCTCACTAGCTCACTTCCCACCAACACCTTTCAGTATAGTCCTCATCGTCTCCTGTAATTAGATTTTTATTTGTGTATTAACTTGCTTAACGTCTGCCTCCCTCAGACAGGGGATACCCTTGATGGAAAGACTATGGGTAATTTGTGTTTCCCTCTGAATCCCTGGTACTTAGTATAGGACATGACATATAGTAGGCACTTCAGTTAATTTTTATTAAAGGTTAAAAGATGCCATTTTGGGAAAGAGATTTCTCATTTAACCATTATCAGAGCAGCATCAGGATTGGTCCCAGGCATAGATTTTAGAGTCTCAATTTACATTCAGATATATGTGAAATCATCAGCACTGCCTTCTCTCAGGCAACAGAGTCACATGCGTTTAATTCAGGATCTACTTTCTTCTTTACATCTGATTTTTACATATGCCGTAGAGATGTTACTCCTCTAGATATCTTAAGGTGACTAGCGTGCTGTAAAGTCCTTGCTAGAGTCTTGAGGCACCTGGTGGAAAGATATGACTAAAATCTTGCAAAAAAATAAATAAAATCTGGCAAACCACCTCATCTTTCAGTTAGTGGCATATCCCTCCAGGGTAAAGAGTAAACATTGGCTGGACCAGGTTGTCAGTCAAAAAGAAGGAAAATGGCTTTTTCTGTCCACTTCATTTTTCTCTCTTTAGAGCCTTTTGACTATGGTGGATTTCTTTTTAATCCCTCTGTGCATGCCCTACAGCATCTGGTCTTGCAGTTTGTCCATTAAAGGCCTTCAGCAGTGTTTGTGGACTTGGACTCAGTCCCTCTGTGTAGTCATTTGGTGGCAGGGGGTGGTAGAGGTGGACAAAACAAGGAGTAATGGAGTTAGAACTTTCTGCTCTCCAACCTTGAGGATTTAGTGCTGACAGCACTTTTGAGCTATGTAATCTTGGTCAAGTTGCTTGAACTCTCAAAGTCTTAGTTTCTTCATTTATAAAATAAGATTGCTGTGTTTGTTAAAATGATATAATCTTTGCAAAGCTCTTGGAAGAATGCCAGCACAGTGTATAAGGATATATGCATACCCTCCCACAGATAATAAATGGATATTTATTAGCAAATGCAAAATAAAATTTAACCCTTCAAAATAATCCCCTAAGCTTTCACAAACTTCAAAAACCAAAATAGTTATAGTATACTAAACCCCCCATGGACTTTAGCATAAAAAGGTAAAAGATCAGATCTGGTTTGAACCAAGTCACAGAGCGTTTACCAATGACATCAAAAGAAGGATCCAAATCAGAAACCTTTGTTTCCTAAAATGTGGTCTTACCCTGAACAGATTACGGAAAGACACTAGCATATTTGTACCTCTCAGGAGTTTTTAAAAGGGTGCTTTAAAAGTGTCATTTTCACAACATCTGTAACAGGAGAGAAGGTGAGACTCTCACAAGTTTTACAGGAGAAATAGATCAGAAACTTTTTTTTTCTAAATAAAGATCTTATTTTCATGGTGCCTGGTCTCTCTGACCTAAATTGCAGTAATTCAGTGTGTGTGAATTTACCTTTTCTAGGACAGGAAGATCACAGCAAAAAAAGAGGAAAAAAATGGCAAGAGAAAAAGAATATACAATACAGACAAGAGTTCAGCTTGCCTGACAAAGACCCTGGGACTAATAAGAAACTAGTTATAACAAAGACAACTCAGAAAGGTAAGCACTAATATGAAGGACTAGCAATTATCTTCACTGGGCAGCCATGTTCAGGGGTGTCAGGAGGTCTTTGAAGAACTAAAATAAAACAATATTGAGGCCAAAGAATGGCATCTAATTGAGTTCTCTATTTCTGGGGCTTGTTTTATTTTATTAAACTTTTTTATCACTTTCAAGTTCATGGTGATGGCATAGCAGATTTATTTCTGTAATTAAATGGATTGTTATTTACCAGCAGAAATAAAGCTGGCATAAAAAGGCACACAATCAGTAACATAGTTCAGAGTTTATGAATTATTACTTAGGACTGATGAATGGGATCATTATTTCTTTCTGTTCAGGTTAGTGCATTGTGTCTCAGGTCTGAAGGCTGGAAGCAAATCAAAAGGCTAGTTACTAGCAATTTGTGACCATCAATGGTTCTTTTTTGCTCCTCCTGCTTGGCTTCAAAGTAAGTCATAAAAATATCACAAACTAAAATCTTCTCTTTGTGCTGTGGTCAGCACTTGAACAACGTGTTACAGTCATAATATTATCACTGGCAGGTGTTATGTTGTGGGTTGGATTTTGTTAACCAGGATTTGATGTGTGAGAGCCTCCAGCTTGGTGTTGGAGTTCCACATGTTAGGGGTGGGTGGTATATGAACAGACAGGTTCTGAATGAGTCAGCCTGATACAGGCTTGGCATTTTCACGTGGCTGAAGAAACTTCTGGAAGATAATAATGACTTGATAACTCTATAACACTCAAGGACCTTGGGATTATTACATCCAGAAGGATCTCTAATTGGGCTGAAAAGTATTATGAAGAGGTAATGCAGTCTTCATGGCAGGAAAAGGGAATCAAAACAGGAATGCTAGGTCCAGCATCTACAATTAATCTCTGCTGAGTTTTTCAATCCATGTTACATCCTTTGAGTAAGTATGTTTAAATGATAGTGCTCACAAAATTTACCCAAATCAACCAAATTTAGTATAAGAGTGAAGGATAAAAGAACATTCAGTTTTCAGTTTGAAAATCTTAATAAGCCCCTAGCAAACTGTATATAGAATAAGATCAAATATCTCTCTCCCTTTTTGGTAATAGCCATAAATTTGTGAGAGTAAACATTTTGAGCTTTATATAGGAAGAAGAATGAAGACAAGAACAGACCTATTGGCATTGCAGTCATTTTGCTAATACAGTCCCCATATCAGTTAGGATGGGTACATTTATGTTGTGTTAACAAAATTCCTCAAATCTCAGTGGCTGAAAACAACAAAGATCTTACTTGGGCCATAATCCATCTTGGATCATCAGGGGTCTCTGCTTCTCATTGTCTTCACTCAGGGATACAGGTTGGTGAACCCTCCACTACTTGGAATATCATTTATCACCTTATCAGGTGCAAGGAAAAATAATGAATTGTGTGCCAACTCATAAAGGTTCCTGCTCACATATTATAGGCCTAAGCAAGTCACCTGCAGGCCCAACTTCAAGTGCAAACTTTTTAATTAAAGTATAATTGGCTTATAATATTATTTGAATTTCAGGTGTACAATATAGTGATTTGATATTTTTATAGATTATACACTATACAAAGTTATTATAAAATACTGACTATATTCCTTGTGCTGTACATTACATCCATGAGACTTATTTATTTTATAACTGCTAGTTTGTATCTCTTAATCCCCTTCATGTCTTTTGCCACTACCTACCCCTCTCCCCTGTGGTAACCAGTATTTCTCTGTATCTGTATTTCTGTTTCTGTTCTATTGTATTTGTTCATTTGTTGGAATGGATACATATATGTTTATATATACATATATATATATAATGGAATATTACTCAGCCATAAAAAAGAATTAGATCTTGCCATTTTTGACAACATGGATGGACCTGGGTTGTTATGTATCTGGCACATAGACGGTATAAGATAAATATTTGTCAGTTTTTCATTTGTTTGTTTGTTTTTTACATGTCCATCTACCCTGATATCTAGTGAGTTTAAGAGGCGAGAGAGTTCTGTTCTATTTGTTTGTGTTGTATTGGTGCTAAGCAATATGCCTCAGCAGTAGCACGCAGATAAATATTTGATGAATGAGTAAATAAAAGGAATAGTAGGTTATCACTAACTTGAGCTAATTATGAAGAATACAGGGCAAATCTGAATAACTGGAAAGGTTGAACTAAAATATATTTTTCAAATAAATCATTTTATTTAAATTCGCATAAATGTAACAAAGCTAACACTATCACCCAAAAGATTCTCTTTCTCGAAATGTATACCTTACATGCAGAAATTTGCCTGTCCATTTGTGAAATGGAGTGAATCTCTCAGAGATTATCCAATAAATCTGATATTAAAAACTTATTATCCTTATCTTGGCTCTTAAATAACTGTCATCCATCCTATTTTAGACGTTTTTATAAATTTGTTTATTTATTTGTTTATTTTTGGCTGTGTTGGGTCGTCTTTGCTGTGCATGGGCTTTCTCTAGTTGCGGCGAGCGAGGGCTACTCTTTTTTGCAGTGCGTAGGCTTCTCGTTGTGGTGGCTTCTCTTGTTGCAGAGCACAGGCTTTAGGCACACGGGCTTCAGTAGTTGTGGCACGCGGGCTCAGCAGTTGTGGCTTGCAGGCTCTAGATCGCAGTCTCAGTAGTTGTGGCGCATGTGCTTAGCTGCTCCGCAGCATGTGGGATCTTCCCGAACTAGGGCTCGAACCCATACTCCCTGCGCTGGCAGGTGGACTCCCAACCACTGCACCACCAGGGAAGTCTCTACATGTTTTTAAACAGTTCAGAATGCTTAACCACATTGACCATCAGCTAGCAACTATACAGGTGGACTTGATTTGAATTTATTGTAGTTATCATATTTATATTTTGTCTTTAAGCTGCTGATTCACACATGCTTAAATGTAGTACTCTTTAATATTTATTACAATTCTCTTTTCAGTATACATTTATTTTCAAAGTGTGTAAACTACTCATCCCTTCTTCAGCAAAACATTCAGATTCCAAGTCAAATAGTTATAATATTTTGTTGAGACACGCACAAAAGCTTAAAATATAAGTGCAAATCTCAAAGCAGACACTCCCTTCAGATGATTCTCTTCCACCTCCACCTCATTTTATTTAACGTTTCTTTGACATTCAGAAGATTTTAGGTGAAAACTCTGATTGTGGTATCTGACCAGCCTGGGCCCTCTAGGGATGCATTGGTTTAGTATTGTGGTGTGCTGAGATGTGTGTGTGTGGAATGGGAGAGGTGGGTGTGGGGAGGGAGGTTAATTTAATACTTCTTATTTCCCAGTTGAAGAGCATTAAAAATCAAAAAAGCTGATATAAAAGGCAAGTGAACTTGGTTTCGGTGGGATTGCCTGAAGCAAATAGCGCTGTTAGAATCCATAACCAAAATGTGACAACCTCTGCTCTCTCCACCTTCGGAGAAGCAAACCTCAGCATTTTGACATATCTTAGGAACACCCAACTCTACATTATATTAAAGAGGAATTGATATTTTTACTGACTATCTCATGAAGACCCATGAAAGACAATCTATTATCAGACACCATATGGCTAGACTTTATGAAGTTATCCAAATTTTCTTTCAGTTTCCTTTCTCTATTTACCTCATGTCTACACAGAGTCCTTTTCTTTTTCCTTTCTCTGCAGCCTTTGCAGTCAGTGTAGCTGGTTGCAGTTTTCTTTACCCTCCCATCTGTCTCCTCCCCAACATACACACCTAAATTAACATATTCATTCATTTACTCAACTATTATTTATTGAGTGACAACAAGTGCCAGACATTTTCCACAAGATGAACTATGTATTTAACAATGAATCTCAAATTCATGGTTTGTTTGACTAAAAAGCATTCATGTCATTCTCAGTAAGTATTTACTGAGTGTTGGTCACAGAGCATTACCAGAGGTGGTACTGGGAGGAGGAAGAAATGTTTATGATGCTAAGAAAAGGCAGCTTTCTTGGAGCTATGCAATTGATAGAAGGAAGTTTAGTGTTATAAAAATAAAACCCAAATGGCCACTTTCGGCATTGGATACTTGTTTCTGGCCTGAGAGTAAAATTATACAGATTCAAGGTGTCAAAGGTAGATGAACTAAAGCCTAAGACTAAATACGAATAATAGGAGGTCAGAGTTGGAATGGACCTAGAAGTTATAATGTCTCAAGTCTTATTACATGTTTGAGGGACCTAAAAAGCACACAGAGAGAGAACAATATTCCAAGTCTTCGTAAGTCTTTCCAGGTTTGGGACATGCAATCATGGCTTCTTTTTGATTATTTCAAAATCTGTTAACAATTTTTTCAATCATCTTTCCAAGATTGAGCTCAAATATCAATTTTCTTTTTTCAGTAGAGCCTTCCCTAATCTTTCCTATCTCTCACAAAGCATTTTGAATGCGATGGTACTTTAATTATTGTATTTATTATACATTTGTTGGCTGAAAACAAAAATTCATTGTCCTCTTTGGCTTTATTCTTTTAAGCTTCCAAATGTTGAACACTTTATGTACTAAGTATTGGGGCATTGTAATTTTATCCTTATACCTATCTTTGATGTATGCATTTACATCCCCATTTTACAGATGGAAACTGAGTCTCAAAGAGATCTAGTAACCTGAACAAGACCACAGAGCAAGCAGAGGTGTCAGTTCTCAAACCTAAGTTCTTCAAATGCCAAAATTTTGTTGCTTTCTCATAATCTATACATATTTAACCAGTAACTGGGAAATGACTGGACATTGATATTTTATACATATGTACACATATACATATATACACAGGAATAAGCACACACATACATGTAGTTATTGTATATAATTGACTTTTAATACTTAAACGTAGAAGGAGAGTTTATTAATGTAAACATCTAGCATTAATTTGTTTCATCTTTGTACATACTCTTCATTTCAAACAGGATATATGGTGCGTCTTATCATTCTTTTTAGACATTCAATATCCATACCTCCTTCCTAGACTTCGGGATACCACCTACCTTATGAGGCAGAGCCTGCCCTTCACTATTGCAGCTAAAATATCCAAACGCTAGCTTTCCCAACTTACTTTTCAGCCAGGGGGAGGGCAGCCTGACTTTAGATATCATGCCTGGTGTTATAGTCACTGGGCTGGATTGCCAACATCCTAGAAGTCCTGGAAGACACCTAACAGCCTCTTAATAAATTGTGCTCCACTTATTTAACCAGAAAAGGTTTCTGTGGCGTGGGCTTCAGAATCCTGGGTATATGGGATAGTGGAAAGGACTTAAATTTGATGGCAGAAAGTCTCTTTGCTTTTCTGAATCTCAGTTTTTTAAATTATGGAAATTGGGATAATAATAATTATCTCACATGTTAAGAGTGAGAATGAAGTGGTGTGATAATCATCAGGTTGGAAGTGCTATAGCTGGTAGCAGAAATAGAGCTGCATACAGTCCCTACAACCTAAGAAATTCTTGAAAAAAATCAAAATAAAAGAGTCATACAAATTTTCAGAGAAAATAAAAAGTAAACACCAACTTTATTTCATAAGCAATGGATTCCAAATCTCTTTCTTTCTGACAAAAATCTGCTTCTGGGAAAAGGTCTACCTTGGAACATTATCTTCCAGCTCCAAAGTAATTTTCTCTACTCCTAAAAGGTAATTTCTTAGTCAATGGAATCCTAGGGTGGAAATCACCATTAGGAAACACTTGCTCAATTTTGGTCAGCTGGGGCCTGAGCTCTGACACCTGTTTTAGGGACGGGAGAAGCAACGAGATGGCAGGCTTGGATTTCCACTCGCAAACTCCTGTGAATCCAGAAAAGGGAGTTTAAACACAGCAAAGTGAGTTAGGGGGAGAGCCCTAAAGGATGCCTAGCTGCCTTCTGGGCTTTGACAGTGTCAATAGGGAGTTGAAGGGAAGGACGACCCAAACCGACGGGGCTGCTGGGGGATGAACACCTTTCTGGCTGAGCTTAGCGTGTGCTGCCCTGGGTTCTCCTGACACCCAACTCCCCTCTTTCCCACTTCGATCCCCCCACCCCCTTGCATGCCAGAGCCTACAGAGTCCAGGTCCTTGGGAAGTTCCTAGGAGTCATCTCCAGAGCCGCTGAGACAGGGCGCCACACTGAGGACAGAGCAAAAAGGCGACGTTCTACAAGCCAGGAAGAGAGCTCAACAGGAACGGAATCAGCTGACTCCTGGATCTTGGACTTCCAGCCTTCAGAACTCTGTGTGGTTGACAGGGTCTTGGTGCTCTGGCCGGGTATCAGGCCTGAACTTCTGAGGTGGGAGAGCTGAGTTCAGGATATTGGTCCACCAGAGACCTCCTGGCCCCTCATAATATAAATTGGCAGAGCTCTCCCAGAGATCTGAGGTCTCCGTCACCACGCTAAGACCCAGCTCCACTCAAGGACCAGCAAGCTCCAGTGCTGGACACCCCATGCCAAACAACTAGCAAGACAGGAACACAACCCCACCCATTAGCAGAGAGGCTGCCTAAAATCATAATAAGGTCACAGACACCCCAAAACACACCACAGGATGCGGTCCTGCCCACCAGAAAGACAAGATGCAGCCTCATCCACCAGAACACAGGCACCAGTCCCATCCACCAGGAATCCTACACAACCCACTGAACCTACCTTAGCCACTGGGGGCAGACACCAAAAACAATGGGAACTATGAACCTGCAGCCTGTGAAAAGGAGACCCAAGACACAGTAAGTTAAGCAAAATGAGAATACAGAGAAATACACAGCAGATGAAGGAGCAAGGTAAAAACCCACCAGACCAAACAAATGAAGAGGAAATAGGCAGTCTACCTGAAAAAGAATTCAGAGTAATGATAGTAAAGATGAGCCAAAAGCTTGGAAATAGAATGGAGAAAATACAAGAAATGTTTAACAAGGACCTAGAAGACCTAAAGAGCTAACAAACAATGATGAACAACACAATAAATGAAATTAAAAATTCTCTGGAAGGAATCAATAGCAGAATACCTGAGGCAGAAGAACAGATAAGTGACCTGGAAGATAAAATAGTGGAAATAACTAAGGCAGAGCAGAATAAAGAAAAAAGAATGAAAAGAATTGAGGACAGTCTCAGAGACCTCTGGGACAACATTAAACACACCAACAGTAGAATTATAGCAGTCCCAAAAGAAGAAAAGAAAAAGAAAGGGACTGAGAAAATATTTGAAGAGATTATACTGGAAAACTTCCCTAACATGGGAAAGGAAATAGTCAATCAAGTCCAGGAAGTGCAGAGAGTCCCATATGGGATAAATCCAAGGAGAAACACACCAAAACACATATTAATCAAACTATCAAAAATTAAATACAAAGGAAAAATAATGAAAGCAGCAAGGGAAAACCAACAAATAACATACAAGGGAATCCCCATGAGGTTAACAGCTGATCTTTCAGCAGAAACTCTGCAAGCCAGAAGGGAGTGGCAGGACATATTTAAAGTGATGAAAGGGAAAAACATAACCAAGATTACTCTACCCAGCAAGGATGTCATTCAGATTCAAAGGAGAAATGAAAACCTTTACAGACAAGCAAAAGCTAAGAGAATTCAGCACCACCAAACCAGCTTTACAACAAATGCTAAAGGAACTTCTCTAGGCAGGAAACACAAGAGAAGGAAAGCACCTACAATAACAAACCCAAAACAATTAAGAAAATGGTAATAGGAACATACATATCGATAATTACCTTAAATGTAAATAGATTAAATGCTTCCACCAAAAGACATAGACTGGCTGAATGGATACAAAAACAAGGCCCCTATATATGCTGTCTAACGAAAGACCCACTTAAGACCTAGGGACACATACAGTCTGAAAGTGAGGGGATGGAAAAAGATATTCCATGCAAATGGAAATCAAAAGAAAGCTGGAGTAGCAATAATCGTATCAGATAAAATTAACTTTAAAATAAAGGCTGTTACAAGAGATAAGGACACTACAGAATGAACAAGGGATCAATCCAAGAAGAAGATATAACAATTATAAATGTTTACGCACCCAACATAGGGGCACCTCAATACATAAGGCAAATGCTAACAGCCATAAAACGGGATATCGACAGTAGCACCCAGCTTTCACCAATGGACAGATCATCCAAAATAAAAATAAGTAAGGAAACACAAGGTTTAAATGACACATTAGACAAGATGGACTTAATTGATATTTATAGGACATTCCCTCCAAAAAAAAACAGAAGACACATTCCTCTCAAGTGATCATGGAACACTCTCCAGGATAGATCATATCTTGGGTCACAGATCAAGCCTTGGTAAATTTAAGAAAACTGAACTCATATCAAGTATCTTTTCTGACCACAACGCTCTAAGGTTAGATATCAATTACAGGGAAAGAAATTGTAAAAAATACAAACACATGGAGGCTAAACAGTACACTACTAAATAACCATGAGATCACTGAAGAAACCAAAGAGGAAATCAAAAAATACCTGGAAACAAATGAGAATGAAAACATGATGACCCAAAACCTATGAGATGCAGCAAAAGCAGTTCTAAGACGGAAGTTTATAGCAATACAATCCTACCTCAAGAAACAAGAAACATTTCAAATAAACAATCTAATCTTACACCTAAAGCAATTAGAGAGAGAAGAACAGCAACAACAAAAAAAACGAAGTTAGCAGAAGGAAAGAAATCTTAAAGATCAGATCAGAAATAAATGAAAAAGAAATGAAGGAAACGAGAGCAAAGATCAATAAAACTAAAAGCTGGTTCTTTGAGAAGATAAACAAAATTGATAAACCATTAGCCAGACTCATCAAATAAAAAAACGGAGAAGACTCAAATCTAGAAATGAAAAAGAAGTAACAACTGACACTGCAGAAACACAAAGGATCATGAGCGATTACTACAAGCAGCTAAATGTCAATAAAATGGACAACCTGGAAGAAGTGGACAAATTCTTAGAAAAGCACAACCTTCTGAGACTGAACCCGGAAGAAAGAGAAAATATAAACAGTCAAATCCCAAGCACTGAAATTGAAACTGTGATTAAAAATCTTCCAACAAACAAAGGCCCAGGACCAGATGGCTTCACAGGCGAATTCTATCAAACATTTAGAGAAGAGCTAACACCTATCTTTCTCAAACTCTTCCAAAATATAGCAGAGGGAGGAACACTCCCAAACTCATTCTACGAGGCCACCATCACCCTGATACCAAAACCAGACAAAGATGTCACAAAGAAAGAAAACTACAGGCCAATAGCACTGATGAACATAGATGCAAAAATCTTCAACAAAATACTAGCAAACAGAATCCAACAGCACAGTAAAAGGATCATACACCATTATCAAGTGGGGTTTATCCCAGGAATGCAAGGATTCTTCAATATATGCAAATCAATCAATGTGATAAACCATATTAACAAACTGAAGGAGAAAAACCATATGATCATCTCAATAGATGCAGAAAAAGCTTTCAACAAAATTCAACACCCATTTATGATAAAAACCCTCCAGAAAGTAGGCATAGAGGGAAGTTAACCTCAACATAATAAAGGCCATATATGACAAACCCACAGCCAACACCGCTCTCAGTGGTGAAAAACTGAAACCATTTCCACTGAGATCAGGAATAAGGCAAGGTTGCCCACTGTCACCACGATTATTCAACGTAGTTTTGGAAGTTTTAGCCACAGCAATAAGAGAAGAAAAGGAAATAAAAGGAATCCAAATCAGAAAAGAAGTAAAACTATCACTGTTTGCAGATGGCATGATACTATACATAGAGAATCCTAAAGAAGCTACCAGATAACTACTAGAGCTATTCAATGAATTTGGTAAAGTAGCAGGATACAAAGTTAATGCACAGAAATCTCTTGCATTCCTATACACTAATGATGAAAAATCTGAAACACAAATTAAGGAAATACTCCCATTTACCATTGCAGCAAAAAGAATAAAATACCTAGGAATAAACCTACCTAAGGAGACAAAAGACCTGTATGCAGAAAACTATAAGACACTGATGAAAGTAATTAAAGATGATACCAACAGATGGAGAGATATACCATGTTCTTGGATTGGAAGAATCAACATTTTGAAAATGACTATACTACCCAAAGCAATATACAGATTCAGTACAATCCCTATCAAACTACCAATGGCATTTTTCACAGAACTAGAACAAAAAAATTTCACAATTTATATGGAAACACAAAAGACCCCAAATAGCCAAAGAAATATTGAGAAAGAAAAACAGGGCTGGAGGAATCAGGTTACCTGACTTCAGACTATACTACAAAGCTACAGTAATCAAGACAGTATGGTACTGGCACAAAAACAGAAATATACATCAATGGAACAGGATAGAAAGCCCAGAGATAAACCCACACACATATGGTCACCTTATCTTTGATAAAGGAGGTGAGAATATACAATGGAGAAAAGACAGCCTCTTCAGTAAGTGCTGCTGGGAAAACTGGACAGCTACATGTAAAAGAAAGAAATGAGAACACTCCCTAACACCATACACAAAAATAAACTCAAAATGGATTAAAGACCTAAATGTAAGGCCAGATAGTATAAAACTCTTAGAGGAAAACATAGACAGAATACTCTATGACATAAATCACAGCAAGATCCTTTTTGACCCTCCTCCTCGAGCAAGGGAAATAAAAACAAAAATAGACAAATGGGACCTAATGAAACTTACAAGCTTTTGCACAGCAAAGGAAACCCTAAACAAGATGAAAAGACAACCCTCAGAATGGGAGAAAATATTTGCAAATGAAGCAACTGCCAAAGGATTAATCTCCAAAATGTACAAGCAGCCCATGCAGCTCAATATCAAAAAAACAAAGAACCCAATCCAAAAATGGGCAGAAGAACTAAATAGACATTTCTCCAAAGAAGATATACAGATTGACAACAAATCCATGAAAGGATGCTTCACATCACTAATCATTAGAGAAATGTAAATGAAAACTACAATGAGGTATCACCTCATACCAGTCAGAATGGCCATCATCAAAAAGTCTACAAACAATAAATGCTGGAGAGGGTGTGGAGAAAAGGGAACACTCTTGCACTGTTGGTGGGAATGTAAGTTGATACAGCCACTATGGAGAACAGTATGGAGGTTCCTTAAAAAACTAAAGATAGAACTACCATACAACCCAGCAATCCCACTACTGGGCATATACCTGGAGAAAACCACAATTCAAAAAGTCATGTACCAAAATGTTCACTGCAGCACGATTTACAATAGGTAGGACATGGAAGCAAACCTAAGTGTCGATCAACAGATGAATGGAGAAAGAAGATGTGGCACATATATACAACGGAATATTACTCAGCCATAAAAAGAAACGAAATTGAGTTATTTGAAGTGAGGTGGATGGACCTAGAGTCTGTCATACAGAGTGAAGTAAGTCAGAAAGAGAAAAAGAAATACCGTATGCTAACACATATATATGGAATCTAAAAAAAATAATGGTTCTGATTAACCAGGGGCAGGACAGGAATAAAGATGCAGATGTAGAGAATGGACATGAGGACATGGGGAGGGGGAAGGGGAAGCTGGGATGAAGTGAGAGAGTGACATGGACATATATACACTACCAAATGTAAAATAGATAGCTAGTGGGAAGCAGCCACATAGCACTGGGAGATCAGCTCAGTGTTTTGTGACCTCCTAAAAGGGTGGGATAGGGAGATTGGGAGGGAGACACAAGAGGGAGGGGATATGGAGATATATGTATCTGTATAGCTGATTCACTTTGTGATGCAGCAGAAACTAACACACCATTGTAAAGCAACTATACTCCAATAAAGATTTAAAAAAACAAAAACAAAACACTTGCTGAACGTGAGCTCTGTTACCAGAAATTTTGTATATGTTATTTCAACCAGTACCCAAATCTGGTAGAAATGTGCTTAAACCCCCATGTATGAGACTCAAAGAAATAAAAGTGTCTTGCTGAAGTGCATAAATCTGGCAAACAAGGGTATCCAAAACCATAGCGTTGATTTCAAGTCCAGAGAACTTTCTTTCGTTACAGTGATGAATTAGGTGTTTTTCTCCCACCTCTTTCCCCTGTGTAAGAGGTTAAGATTTCAGCCTTTTCGAATTTCTGATAAGTTAAAAATAAGAAATGCTGTTGTTACCCTCATTCTGGAAATGCAGTGCACCTCTATCAGTTGTTGTTGCTATTTAGTAGTGCAGTGAACTCACTATAAGCCAAGAGGCAAAGGGTAGGCCCTATTCATTTCAATTTAAAGTGAACCTTAAGTAGAAATGTTTCTGATTCGTGGAGTTTTCCTCTTTTACTATAACTCCTTGCATTTTATTGACAGTTTATTAGGTCCATATAAACACTCTTTTACTCCTAACAGCTAAGCAGTTTGGCTTAAATCTAAGCTCCTCCAATATCAAGCTGTGTAAGCCTGGGCAAGTCATTTAAAGTTCCTGTGCATTGGTGTCCTCATCTGTAAAATGAGGATAATTTTAGCACAGACCTTAGAAAGCTGTTTAAGAATTAAATACTGCAAACATTTATATATAGTACAAAATATTTATAAAGCGCATGATGTTCAGATCATGTTAACTTGTATTCTAAAAAGAAGGCATTACCTGCTTTCAACAAATATATTTAATATGAATATATTATAAATGTATTAAATATTTATAAATATGCACATATATTACATATAAATGAAGTATATTTATAAATAAATGTATTAACATATTTATAATATATAAAAATATTTTATATATTTACTGTACTTATTACATATATACTTTACAATAAGTAAGATATATATTAAAAGTAAGACATAGATACTGATATACAGATAAGGATATAGATACAGATATTGATGTCTTACAAGAAGAAAATCCTCTGTGGAGTAAACTGTACAGGGCACCATGGCAACTTTCTAGGGTCCACGACAAATTTGCTTCTCTGATTCATAAACTATAAACTGTGACTTTGATGGCAGGGCCATTTGTCTCTCAGCATGCAGTCTGTAGTCCATCACCATCAGAAACAGCTGAATCTTGTTAAATAAGCAGATTCCTAGGCCCCAAGCAAAACTATCAAATTGGAATCCCTGGGGATAAGGCTCAGAGAGTTGTATTTTTCATCAGAACCCAGTGATTGTTACACACACTTAAGTGAAACCTGCAGATGTTTTCCTTGTTCTTTCTCTGCCAGTTGCCTTGAGCAAGTCATATAAGCTTTCTGTGCTTTGTGATTTGATTAAAACAAAACAAACAAAAAAAACCCTTTGGTCTTGGAGATGGGGAGATCCACAATCTAAATGTGAATCTGCCAATTTCTCATGTGCCTTTGAGAAGAGCATACAAAGTTAGCCTTGTTTTTATCTATACAAAGTGGAAATATTAACGCCTGTTCAACCTAGTGCGTGGATGTTATGAAGATAAAATCAGATTATAGAAGTGAGTAAAATTTGCAAATCTAAGGGTTATAAAGATGAGAGCATTTCTTTTCTCTGTAAAATAGAAGAGAAAAATTTCACAGGTGCGTTATGAAGGCAAATAAGATTATTTAGAAAATGTTTTGAATTTTTTTTCAAGTTAGGTGTTTCTAAAATGAGAATATGACTTAGATGAATTACTTATAATCCTTTTAAGTTGTATTGTTTTACATTGGACAATAGCAATAATTTATCATGTGGTTCAGAATTCTCAAATGAAAAATATTATAAATATCATTGTTTCCCTTATAATTATATCCATAATTTCTAAATGCATAATAGTAAAAATCAATGGCATTTTTTGGTATAATTGCCTGTTAATAGCATTGCAGTTTTTATGCAGACTGAAATCAAGGACAACCTAAAATGTTATTATAATTAATAATAGCTTGTGCTGATTAAATGATAAATCTTATTTGCACATTTTTCCACCCCCTTCCTGCCTGAGGTTGGCACAGGGCTGGAGGATAGTGTGTTCATTTATCAGCACGAGATCCAACCCAGCAACTAATTCTAATGTTTTCTAGAACTAAAAAGCACTCCTTGTTCTATTGTTCTAGTGATTAAAGCAGATTAGGTCAATAGTCTAAGTCTCTTGTTTATACCAGGAATTTGACTCTTGATTCACAAAAGTCTTTTCTCTGAAAGTTACTGTTTGCACAATGGAATCAAAAAAGTAGTAGGAAGCTCAAAAATAGCAGTTGATGTCCTACCTACCTTGATATTATCAGCTGAGTCTCTAATTCCATATATTTCGCTGATGCAAATGGTGAAGGATGCCAAGGCAACAAGACAATTCAGGGTAGAAGTCTCAGGACACATCTCAGAATTCATCTGAGATAACGACTGCGGCTGAGGAACTAAAGGGTATTAGGACCTTGAAAGTTAATAGCACCACACTCGCCACCGATTTCACGCTCAAAAAAAGAATTGTTTTTCTTATCCTGAATTCCCTTTACCCTCCCACCCCACCCTATTCCTTCTTTTTTTTCTATTTCCTTTTTACATTTTACTTCATCTTTTCCATTCTTTATGGTTTCCTCATTAGAAGACAAGTTCTTAAATGCATTCTCAATACAAGCATGTATTCCCTTGGCTGGAAAGACATGATGACTTTAATTCACTCTAAGGTGTAAATGACTGCCAGCAAATCATCTTCAGAGGGAAGGATTTTCAGGGTATTTAACAGGAGATGGGGCATTACAACCTGATTAGAAAGAAACACAGAATCTTCTAGGCACCTTTCTTGCAAGAAGAAAAAAAAAATTTTTAACATCTTTATTGGAGTATAACTGCTTGACACTGATGTGTTAGTTTCTACAGTATAACAAATTGAATCAGCTATACATATACATATATCCCCATAGCTCCTCCCTCTTGCATCTCCCTCCCACCCTCCCTATCCCACCCCTCTAGTTGGACACAAAACATCGAGCTGATCTCCCTGTGCTATGCGGCTGCTTCCCACTAGCTATCTATTTTACATTTGGTAGTGTATATATGTCCATGCCACTTTCTCACTTTGTCCCAGCTTACCCTTCCCCCTCCCTATGTCCTCAAGTCCATTTTCTATGTCTGTGTCTTTATTCCTGTCCTGCCCCTAGGTTCTTCAGAACCATTTTTTGTTTTTGTTTTTGTTTTTAGATTCCATATATATGTGTTAGCATACAGCATTTGTTTTTCTCTTTCTGACTTACTTCACTCTGTATGACAGTCTCTAGGTCCATCCACCTCGCTACAAATAACTCAATTTTGTTTCTTTTTATGGCTGAGTAATATTCCATTTTATATATGCGCCACATCTTCTTTATCCATTCATCTGTCGATGGACAAGTAGGTTGCTTCCATGTCCTGGCTATTGTAAATAGAGCTGCAATGAACATTGTGGTACATGACTCTTTTTTTTTTTTAGTTTATTTATTTATTTATTTATTTTTGGCTGTGTTGGGTCTTTGTTTCTGTGTGAGGGCTTTCTCTAGTTGCGGCAAGCGGGGGCCACTCTTCATCGCAGTGCACGGGCCTCTCACTATTGCGGCCTCTCTTGTTGTGGAGCACAAGCTCCAGACGCGCAGGCTCAGTAGCTGTGGCTCACGGGCCTAGTTGCTCCGCAACATGTGGGATCTTCCCAGACCAGGGCTCGAACCCGTGTCCCCTGCATTGGCAGGCAGATTCTCAACCACTGCGCCACCAGGGAAGCCCCATGACTCTTTTTGAATTATGGTTTTCTCAGGGTATATGCCCAGTAGTGGGATTGCTGGGTCGTATGGTAGTTCTATTTTTAGGTTTTTAAGGAACCTCCATACTCTTCTCCATAGTGGCTGTATCAATTTACATTCCCACCAGCAGTGCAAGAGGGTTCCCTTTCTCCACACCCTCTCCAGCATTTCTTGTTTGTAGATTTTTTGATGATGGCCATTTTGACAGGTGTGAGGTGATACCTCATTGTAGTTTTGATTTGCATTTCTCTAATGATTAGTGATGTTGAGCATCCTTTCATGTGTTTGTTGGCAATCTGTATATCTTCTTTGGAGAAATGTCTATTTAGTTCTTCTGCCCATTTTTGGATTGGGTTCTTTGTTTTTTTGATATTGAGCTGCATGAGCTGCTTGTATATTTTGGAGATTAATCCTTTGTCAGTTGCTTCATTTGCAAATGTTTTCTCCCATTCTGAGGGTTGTCTTTTCATCTTGTTTAGGGTTTCCTTTGCTGTGCAAAAGCTTGTAAGTTTCATTAGGTCCCATTTGTTTGTTTTTGTTTTTATTTCCATTTCTCTAGGAGGTGGTCAAAAAGGATCTTGCTGTGATTTATGTCATGGAGTGTTCTGCCTATGTTTTCCTCTAAGAGTTTGATAGTGTCTGGCCTTACATTTAGGTCTTTAATCCATTTTGAGTTTATTTTTGTGTATGGTGTTAAGGAGTGTTCTAATTTCATTCTTTTCCATGTAGCTGTTCAGTTTTCCCAGCAGCACTTATTGAAGAGGCTGTCTTTTCTCCATTGTATATTCTTGCCTCCTTTATCAAAGATAAGGTGACCATATGTGGTTGGATTTATCTCTGGGCTTTCTGTCCTGTTTCATTGATCTATATTCCTGTTTTTGTGCCAGTACCATACTGTCTTTATTACTGTAGCTTTGTAGTATAGTCTGAAGGAAAATATTTTTGATGTTTTTTTATTAGTGATTATGAGGCCTCTTAACTCAAATACACTTGGATTTATACTTTTTGATCCAAATTGTCATTACTTTTGGATCACCCCAGGTAGAAGTTCCAATGATATTTTCCAAGTTAATTTATCTTATAGAAAATTTAGGATGGCTGACCATTTCTGGTGTAGTGAATTTTCCAGTTCCTAACAGAAAATCACCCACAGAGACTTGGCTGCTCCTTTCAACAAATGAAAGGGAACACACTAATTTCTTAGCTTATCCCAGGATACATGACAGAACCATGAATCGAAGATCAGAGTTTTGCTTGATTCAGCCACCAAATGCCACTTTCTTCTCAGTGTCATATAGCCATGACACTTGGATCTCTGCTCATCCTGGCTCTAGCCAAGAGATAATTGCTTAGACTCAAGCCTAGGCATGCAGTACACATTGGCTTCCTGTTGGGAACCACACTCAGAGAGAGAGAGAGTGTGTGTCAACCTTTGGTTCTTATGTAGCTTTTGCAAAGAATTCTTGTCATCGGTGATTCCTCCTTGCAATTTTTGGAATACTAAGACTATATAACAATTTATTAGGAGCCTCTGTAGCGACACCTAAAGACTGTGGGAAAGATGAAAACAGTGCACACCAAGGACAGGCGGACTTGGTGGGGCTCAGCATGCTGTTTGCTCTGTTTGTATGTCATTTACTGCTGTTGGCAATTTTAAGAATATATTGTTCATTGCATATCTGAAATGAAATACGTTTGTCTCAACTTACCCTAATTCAGGCTTTGAAAAAGTTTATCTTACTTTGGAAAAATAGTTTAAGCAAAGCACTTGAAGGAAAACAGGTCAGAGAAAATGTCTCCAAAAACTCAATGTCTTCATTAGTAGAAGTTACAGCTACCCCACTCATCTTTTAGATACTGAAATTTGACCTAACAAAATGAAAAATAAATAATCCAATTAAATATCAGGGAACTCCAGTGGTTAAGTATAAATACAATTAATGAATACAAAGGACTTTCGTAGTGCATTATATTTTACAATTATTTATAATAGTAATAAAATAAAGATAATCAATACCTTGGAACCTTTATTAATTGTAAGAGTTTATAGTGCTTGCAGTTACTGTGTTTTGTTTTGTTTTATTTTCCTTAGAAAACAGGTTGAAACCTCTAATTTATTTTATGAACTGCCAAATTTTGCAAAAGAGTCTGGGAACTCATCATGTTTTGCCCCCTTCCAGAAATTCGTATATTCCTCAGAAATGAATTCTACTTAAAACTTTCTGATTAATTCAATCATTTCTGAGTGTTCTGGGAAATAATTTATTTAATAATCTCTGCTTTGGAAAAGATATTTGGAAAAAGGAAGAATCATTAATAGAGTATGAAATAGGTTTGTTAGTTGACCCCAAGGAGGGTGGGGGATTAGACTGTGGACTCAGAGTTTATAAGAGAAGAGAAAGAAATATGGAAGCAGTCATTTTAAGTACAGGAGGAAAACACAGCTGTTAGAACTCATGGCCTGTGGCTATTCTGGACCACAGTTAGGAGAATGGTAAAGTAGATCTAGGTGGTAGGCCAGGCGTGTGACCCAAAGTAAATCCGTTGAACTGTATGTGCCTAGACTCTTGAACCTCAAAACATTCTCGTTCCTATTGGAAAAAAAAACCACTATTATTTTCTGAAACCAAACACACACACACTCTACAGTGCTCGTACACTGGGCATCTTTGCATTATTAGGAATTGATGGTAGGAAGGGCATCAAAGCTCGACAGAGTGGAGAAGTGTTCGTGAGAAGTGTTTGTGATAGAAAGGATTTTAGTACTTTAGAAGGCAAGCGTGATCACAGAATTCTTAAATCATAGCAAATAACTCATTTCTTTTTGCCCTATCAGACATCTGATATTTCAAAAATGAACAGCTCTTACATTTTTGCAGTTACAGCAAGGCCTTCTCTTGACTACCATGTCCTGGCTGCTGACCGGTGCTCCGTCATCTGGTGTCACTTTCCACCTTGCTCATCTCACTGCAGCTACTCTGTTCTTATTTTAGTTCTGTGCTCTGATCTCTTTTCCAACACCTAGCCTCACACTTTCCCTCAGAGGGAGAATCTTTCTCTTTCTTTCTTTCCCTTTCTTTCCTTCCTTTCCTTTCTTTAACCTGCATGCCTTCCTATCAGCCTTTCTGTCTTCCTTTCTCTTTTCTTTTTCTTTATTCTATCTCTCAGCTCCTTTTGTAATTAGTCCCTTCTCATGTTTATGTCCTGCCTGACATGTTTCTCACTTGGAGATACTTTTCCTGCGCACCTCATCTAAGATGAGTTCCCCCATCTTACCCTCAGCTGTTAACCGCCTCAATATCGCATTTTCACTTAAGTATTAAAATAAGAATTTTTTATTCTGCACTTCTTTGATATTGATATTTACATCTATCAGAATAATTTAACTCTGGGACATGAATTCTTATGACTGTCTAAAAACATTTTGAGGGTGTATAGTAAAGAGTTTCTATTTTTCAAAACTGTTCATGAATCATTTTAATAAGTAAAACGAAGACAAGGACTACACATTTTCATTCATTCCAATTTCCATAGAATCAATCGACAAATATTTTTTTCTCTGCAGAGAGATCAAGATGCTTTTCCTCCCAGATACTTTAATTTTCTATTCTTAGATTTCTATGTATATATCTTTGAGTGTGTATGTGTGTGTGTGTGTGTGTGTATATATATATATACATATATATATATACATATATATATATGTAAAAACTGTATTTCCTCCCACTCAAATGTGGAAAGAATAAAAGATGATGCTTTATTCCTCCATAAGTGTACTTCAGAAAAAACTTAAACTTCCTAAGGGAATGTAGTTCATTATGAGGTGACTACTCAGTGAAGTCATAGTTCACACTTACTATCAAGGTTATTGATCCCATCTCAAAGGGTGTTCCATCGTTTCCTTCCCAATGTAGGCCCCCTCGAGGTGCACAGGGATACCTATCTGTGCCCACAGATTTGACAAAGGGGCCTATGGTCTGCATGTTCTTCTCTTCCTGACTTATAATAAATTCTAGATTACCCATAAGTGATCTTAACTAGACTCTGAGCCATGGTTTCACATCTTGCTCTACCTGCTGCTGAAGTAGCTTAAAGCTGGTATAACTCATGGTCTGTTCAGAGTACAGTGGTTCCCTCTCCGCAGTAACTTGGCTCCATCTTGATTTTCTTTGCTTCAGATGCTCTGAGTCTCCGAAATGCCTGCTTTCCAGGTCCTGGCGTAGACTATTCATCTCAAGGCATCCATCCCATGGCTACCTGTTCCCTCACCATGGTGGTCTTAGCCTCCCAGCAAGTTTAGCTCTCAATGCTCAGCAATTCCCCTGGGGGCGTACCAGGCCTTCGAGATCCCTCTCCCATCCTGTGCAGACCTGACGGTATCTCATGTCTACTCTCTTCTTAAACATATCAAGCCACTGTCTTTCCTTATCTATGAACAACAGCTAGCAAATCCTTTTCAGAGGGAAGAACTTTCAGGGTATTTAACAAGTGAAGAGGTATCACCATGCAATTTAAAAAGCAGACCTTCAAAGCAACCTAATTTTCTAGGTACCTCTCTTGCAAGAAAAGGTTTTTTTAAAGGTTATATATAAATGACTGTGAGACCACTAACTAAAATACACACCTAATTAATATTTTTTTAATCCAACACTGCCTTCTACCTTGTTAGGTACAAGATCCCTTGGAATTTTGAGATTCTGATATTGTTGTTGACATATAGGGTATTAGATAAGTTTTTTCTAATAGGAAAAAAAAATAAGTCAGCATTGAGACTTGAAGCTGAATAGTGACTGTGTTATTCTGGGCTGAACTTGCTCTATTTTTACCTGAGGTAACAAACTTCATGGCCAAGCCTTCATGGTAGAATGGGCACAAAGAAAGAAATTGGCTTACCAGTAAGAAGAGGTACTAGGAAAGTGTTTCAAATATTGACATCTGGTATCATATATTATGTTTAGTTTGGACAGAATAGTCTTTTATTTACTATGACTGGCCTCACTGGTCAATTAATGACAGAAATAATTTAAAGAGGGGAGTCATTTAAAAATGTTTGATATAGATGTACTGTTTTAACTGTCATTCACTTTATAATAATTTGAAGCAGGGCTACATTTACTGTTTTTTGTTTTTGTTTTATTTTGTTTCTTAACATGAATTTACTTATCTTGTATAAACTATTTATAATGCATTGTCTTTTATTTCCATGTTGTTTGTCTTTCTTAAGTGAAATGAGAACGTAAATGTATTTGTAAAATGATCCAAGACTATAATCCTCATAGATTTTATATTCCTCTGCCTAATTTTTTAAATTTATGTTTTTCTGTACATAATTCAAGACTTTGTTTGTAACCTGCTTAAGTATTTTGAAACCATTAAGCATAGACTTCAAAAGAACTGCTCTTTTCATGCTCATATTCCATTAGGTTATATAAATAACAAAGAAGTAATAAAAAGGACACCTGGGGGAAAAAAACATTTGAGAAAAAGCACAAATTATTCTTGATAAACATGTAGCATATCTGGTGGTGGCAGAAATGGGAGAGTGTTAGACCATAATTTAGTATCCTGGTGCAGTCCTTGTTTGATAAACATAAGTTTTAAGTTTTGCAAAGAAAATTGGGATTCTTAGTTAACTCAATAGGTTAGTTAAATTGAGACCAGTTAAAAGGGCTTCTCCCATGTTTACACACATTTTATATAGTAATATCAATCATGCATGTATTTTGTATTTCTTTTCTTTTTTCTTTTAGCTTGGCTGAATTCAGTAGCCTTCTGGAGCCCCTTCTCCTTGACACCTACTCAACTATGTGTTGGGAAGACCAAGGTGAATAAGGACTGGACTCTGAATGCGATGAGGGTCTAAAAGGGAGATAAAAAACACTCATCCATGTTTTATGTAGTAAATCCCACCAAGCACAAAAACTAAAAGTACATCGTTTCACTTATTAAAAATAGGCCCCTATGTCATTTATTCTTATGCCAGTTTTTCTTCAGTATTTTATGTAAAATTTTACTTGATAATTTAGATCAAGTTTTAAAGATGTAAGAATATCTGGATAAAAGTATGTGCCCTTGTCACTAATTGTCAGTCTACATTAGCTACTATTTATTTTAAAGTACTTCATTCCAGTGTGAGGAGGGTTACATTTAAATATTTCTCAGTCTCCTGAGATTTCTGATTCATATATGTAGCTCTGAAATACTGTGAGCAGGATGACATCCAATGCTTTTACAGATTTTTTTTTTTTTTTTTTGGCTTGTGAACTGCTGTGTGCCGAATGCCCCATTCATAACATCTCTAAACTCTGATAATGAGTAGATGTCATTGTTTTGCCTTCCAGCACTTCTGATGAATATCAGGCTAATATTATTTTCTCTCTGATTTTCCTTTATATTTTCCAAATATATAGCAAACACAAAATGAAATAATTATTTAATGTTTAACACAGTACAATTTTTTTTTAAAGACTGCCTTCTAAGTCCTTGCAACTAGGATCGATTTTATTACAAGTTTCAAAAATTATGAAAATATTTTAGCATAAATATTTATTTAGTGGTACCCTTAACAATGAATTTATGAGTTTTTTAGGCCACTTTTCAAACTCATTTTAGTTTCTATTAAGATTTGGTGGAATTTTTTTTTAACTCATATATAAGAAAATATAAGACTTAAAAAGGAAATGTAAGTCACATTCTTTAGAATTATCTTTCTGTTTCTACCTAGTATTTCTTAGTTATCTTAATAAAATTGCGAGCCCAGTGCCTGACACATATTTGGCACTCAGAAAAGTGTATTAAATGAATGCATTCAAACTGAAATAACGTAACTGCTTAGTTAAGGCTTCTCTTGTTTTAAGTGTTTTTTTTACAAGATTTTTTCATTTTAAAAGAGATAATAGAGACTTTAGGAACTGAAAGGTAATGTTAATAGGAATCATAGCAATTATCTCGTCTTATCTTCTCCAATTTTCAGATGAAGCTGACAGACAAAGAAATTAAGTGATTTAACCAATGGCAAGTTAAATAGACTTCAAACTTTCAGATGTATTATTAAGCCATGTAGTTAATTTGGTTCAAAGTTTTGATTTAACCAACATGTATTAAGTATGTGTAATGACGAAGGCACTCTAATGAGTGCTGAGCTTAAAAAAAAAAAAAAAAAAAGAAACACGAAATTCCTACCCAAGGTTTGTAAACTACGGACTAGTATTTGGGAACCACTGAAATTTGATTCTTAGGCTCAGGACTGGAGTCTGGGCGGGAGATACTGATTTGAGAGTCATTAGTATACACTTATAATTGAACACATGCAGTGAATGAGATCACACAAGAAGAGGAAATAAAACAAAATAAATAGTAGAACTAGCAGTGGATTCCTGGTGAAGACGTATTTATAAGATGATACAAAGAGAATCAAGGGGGAAAAGAGACATATAAAAGGAGTGAGAATCAGATGATAAATGGTTCCTTGAAAATCAAGGGACAAAGAGAACCAGGTAGTAAATGATGGAAGGTTTCTTGTACCTTGCAGAAAACTCAATTATGATGAAGACTTAAAAGACACTATTAAAATCAGACATTCAGCATCATTGGGGATTCTTGCAAAAGTGCTTTGCTGCAAAGGGAGTAACATATTATGAGCCACAATGAAGATTGCAAATTCTTGGAAAGAAGGAAAGAGGAGGAAAGAAATAATACAAATAAAAGACCAGCATTTTCCAGAATGAGTTCTGCTATCTTCACAGGTTTTAGTAGCTATTACTTGAAAAATATAAAGGAGAACGTTGGGGTAGAGTTCACTTGTGAGATATCTTGAGGAAACAATTTAAAAAGTTAATTTTGCTGCAGGACTTCAGAAAATTTATTTAGCAAATGGGAATGGAGAATATCCACAAGAGGGTATATTTGGTCATCTATTTTCTTTAAAAAAAAAAAAAAAGAACACTTTTTGGTATTACTATTCTATATTAGTCACTTGGGAAATTTTGCTTTGGAATAAAAAGATAAAGCCAAGATGTTTAACACTAATAGAAAAAGAAAGAAGGGAAAGAAACAACAGCAATTTAAAAAATTCTCCAGCTTTATTAAGATATAATTGACATATAACATTGTGTAAGTTTAAGGTATACAATATGTTGATATGATACATTTATATATTGCAAAATGATCACTATGATAGGCTAGCTGACACCTCCATCATGTCACATAACTACCATTTCTTTGTTGTGGTGAGAACATTTAAGGTCTACTCTTAGCAACTTTCAAGTATATTAAACAGTTTTATTAGCTAAAATCACCGTAATGTAATTAGACCCACAGAACTTATTCATCTTAAAACTGGAAGTTTGTACTCTTTGGCTGACATCTCCTGATGACCCCCAACCCCCTGCCTCTAGTAACCACCATTCTAGCCTCTGTTTCTATGAATTTGACTTTTTAAAAATTCCACATATAAGTGATATCCTACAGTATTTGTCTTTCTCCAACTTATTTCAGTTAGCATAATGCCCTCAAAGTCCACCCATGTGATAGGTTGAAAGAAACCTTGTTTGTGTTGAGGTGTGAATCCCTTCTACTCCAAGATAAGTTTGATTAGATTTGAAAGCCCAAATATTGGAACTTCAATATGTTTAAAGGTTCAGTGCAAATAAAGACCTTCTGAAGTCAAGTGTACACTCAAATAGTGACAGAGCCATGCAACGAATTTCTATTTCTTTGTGTTTTCTTCACAAAGACGTCCAGGAAAGATGCATCAAAGGGAAAACCTAGCAGAAAATCTTAAACCAAACTAATTGGTAAGGCTGATTAAGAGAAGAGAAAGCATGAAGCAAAGAAACTTAGTAAGTACTTTTTTCCAGCTTTATTTCGATATAAATGATATATAACATTGTGTAAATTTAAGGTGTACAACATGTTGATTTGGTACATGTATATATTGCAAAATAATTACTACCATAACATTAGCTAATACCTGAATCATGTAGCATAATTTCCATTTATTTTTTGTGGTGAGAATATTTAAGATATACTCTCTTAGCAACTTTCAAGTATACAGTACAGTATTATTAACATAAATTACTATACTGTACATTAGATTCCCCAGAACTTATTTATCTTATAACTAGAAGTTTATAACCTTTGACCAACATCTCACTTCTCTGCCGCCTCCCAGCTCCTGGTAACCACCCTTTTTTTCTCTGTTTCTACAAGTTTTATGAATTTTGGGTTTTGTTTGGTTGGTTTTTTTAGATTCCATATGTAAATGAGATCATACAATATTTGTCTTTCAGTGTCAGGCTTATTTCATTTAGCATGGTGCCCTCAAGTTCTATCCATGTTGTCACAAATGGCAAGATGTCTGCCTTTCTCATGGCTGAATAATATGTACATATATATACACACCCGCCCCACCTCATCTTTATTCATTCATCTGCTGAGTTAGGTTGTTTCCACATCTTGATTATTGTGAATAATGCTGCAGTGAACATGAGAGTGCAGATATCTCTCCCTAGATCCTGTTCTCGTTTCCTTTGTATATATACCCAGAAGTGGGATTGCTGGATCATATAGTAGTTTTATTTATTTTTTATTTTTATTTTTTTAAATTATTTATTTATTTATTTATTTTTGGCTGTGTTGGGTCTTCGTTTCTGTGCGAGGGCTTTCTCTAGTTGCGGCAAGCAGGGGCCACTCTTCATCGCGGTGCGCGGGCCTCTCACTATCGCGGCCTCTCGTTGCGGAGCACAGGCTCCAGACGCGCAGGCTCAGTAGTTGTGGCTCACGGGCCCAGTTGCTCCGCGGTATGCGGGATCTTCCCAGACCAGGGCTCGAACCCGTGTCCCCTGCATTGGCAGGCGGACTCTCAACCACTGCACCACCAGGGAAGCCCAGTAGTTTTATTTTTAATGTTTTGAGGAACCCTCTTAGTTTTCCATGGTGGCTGCACCAAGTTACATTCCCACCAATGGTGCAGAAGAGTTCCTTTTCTCTACATCCTCACCAACAGTTGTTGTTTCTTGTCTTTTTGATAATAGTCATTTTGACAGGTATGAGATGGTATCTCATTGTGGTTTTGCATTTTTCTGGTGATTAGTGATGTTAAGGACTTTTTCATGTACCTGTTTGACTGTCTTCTTTGAAAAAAATAAAGAAGATTGAAATCATATCAAATGCCTTTTTGGACCACAGTTGCATTAAGCTAGAAGTTTTCCTAGTTTCCTAGTTTCTCCTAGTTTACCAGGAGAAAACTGAAAAATTAACCAATATGTGGAGATTAAACAGCATGCTACTGAACAACCAGTGGGTCAAGGAAGAAATCAAAAGAGAAATCAAAACCATTTCTTGAGACAAATAAAAATGAAAATACAATATACCAAAACTTATGGAATGCATCTAAAGCAGTTCTAAGAGGGAAGTCTTTAGTGATAAATACCTACATGAAGAAAAAAGAAAGATCTCAAATAAACAACCTAATTTTACAACTCAAGGAACTAGAAAAAGAAGAACAAACTATGACCAAAGTTAGTGGGAGGAAAGAAATAAAGATCAGAGCAGAAACGAATGAATGAGAGACTAAAAAGAAAATAGAAAAGATCCCTGAAACTTGAGTTTTTTGAAAAGATAAACAAAACACACAGACCTTTAGCTAGACTTATCAAGAAAATAAAAGAGGATTCAAATAAATAAAATTATAAATGAAAGAGGGTACATTACAACTAGATACCACACAAATGGAAAGGAATATGAGAAACTACTATGAACAATTATACACCAACAAATGGGCAAACTAGAAGAGATGAACACATTCTTAGTAAGTACTTCTACTGGTCTTACATTCCTGCTCATTTTCTGGCATTTCAAAATCTTATTTGAAATTTTTGGCATAAACATTCTTAGAAGAATCCACTGGTTAACAAAGAAAATTTTGTTTCATAATTAAAATTTCCTTTTCAATTCATAACTGTTTTTCTGTATGTGAGACATATTTTTTTCTTATATCAAGTGAATGCTGTCGGGAGTGATCTTCCATCGCTTATTCCTGTTTCTGGAACGTGGCTTGCTCTGTGGCTTGGCATTTTGGAGCTGTCCCTTTTAGACAAGTCTTGAATAAACCATCTTCTCACATAATTTGGCAGAAGCAAAATGGCATCCTCATGTAAAATGTCACCTGCTCTAGATTGGCATTATTCTTGAGATTATAAGCATTAGAATAATGCTCTAAGATTCCTCTCTGTTTATCTCAGAAGTATTACTACCTGATGGTTTCTAAGAGGATAGATTTGGTTATTTTATTAGGTCAAACTTTAGTCCTTGATAGAGAGCAAAATATTATAAAAATGGAGCCTAGGACAGATAAAGTTTGATTTAGTAATTAAACATTAGAGCTGGAAAGGAAAATAGAGTTCATTGAATTCGGTGATTAGTAAAATGACTCTAGAAGAATTTCTGTTTCAGTACCATTGTGGAGGAAGAAGGTAAGCTGAATGAGTAGGGTTTTTGGTTCCTTGGTTTTCTCCCCTCATAGCATTTCTTTGGGTTTCTTTTTACATTGTGTTCTTCTTTAGTAGATGAACATTTTATTTTAAAACAATAATTTAAATATTTCATATTGAAAAGTTGGAAAATTAGCTTTTAAGGGATTAAATGACTTTCCCAAGTCATAACTCTACTAAAAGATATACTGGGAACTAGGACAATGGTTTTTTGTGTTTTAGTGCTTTTTGATTTTTATTTCACTTTTTTGTTCTGTTAAAGATCTAAGAACCCAATTGGAATTCCATAGTAGGACATGATGGCTTAAAAAAAAATAGAAAGAATGAAAGAAAAGTTATAAGGAGGATTAAAATCATCAATAATTATTCTTGCCTATTGCATTTTTCCTTCAAATAATTATTTCTTCACCTGTTTATATTCTGCATACTGTATGTGATAAAGAATTAAAATAATAAAATAAAAATTTCCCCAAAATGTATTCATCTTGAACAGGGTTTCTCAACCTCAACACTAAAATTTTGGACTGACACATTTTTTTGTTGTTTGCTGTCCTATGCATTGTAGAATGTTTAGCAGCATCTTTGGCCTCAACCCACCAGATACATGGAGATATGACAGTCTTTTACTCAGTCATGATAATCAGAAATGTCTCAGAGAATGCCAAATATCCACCAGAGAGCAATACTACCCCTGGTTGAGAACGATTGATCTAAATAATATACAATCTAGATCCAAACAGAGACACCAAACTGAAGATAATCTTACCATATGTTAGCTGTTGTGAGTAGACATTTGTTCCAAGATTTTAAGCAGTCCATTGTGATATTTTAGAAATTCTAAGGAAAACAGTCGTGGCTGTAAGAAGTGAGGCAGGTGTGGGAGTCAAGCCTTAATGCAAGCAGATGAAGCAGGCTGCGTGAGCGTTGACTATGCGCTTGGTGGATGTGGAGAGTCCACAAAAATATTTACTATTCTAATTTAATTGAACTCAGTTCTTGTTAACTTTTTGTGTTATGTGACCCTAGGCAAAAAGAGTTAAATATTTGTCTTTGATGGCTGCACAAGGCAGTCAGACTCTAGAGTAGAGTATGGTGATGGTGATGGGGATTTTAAGCTTGCCACTTTGACGTCCAGATGTGTCTTAGAATGGAAGATGGAAAAAGTCATGAAGAAAGGGCTATCTTGAGGACTAGCTTTCCCTAGTTACAATAAAAGGGAATTATTTTTTGTTTTTTTTGTTTTTTTGTTTTTACTTTGTATTTAGTGAACAACTTTTAATCCCAGTGTGGAATTGTTCCTCTATCACCCACATAGTTCTCTTGAGTCTCTCAACTACAGCGACTGATCACTTCCTGGTGTAAAGCATGACTCAGCTTTGCCCAACTACATTACTTTCATACTATTTTCTGTACTTGTTCTATGGTCATTGGCATAGCCATATGATTTTGTAATGATTTTGTAAAGTAGCTGGGACAGTGATTATCTTGCCTGCCAATGCAAAGAGCCTAGCCACAAAAGGAGTGAACTAAGCCACCAAGCGAAAAGATACAAAGGCAAACAGACCCTGAACGATAAAGTGCCTCAAGACTTCTTTAATCACCTGGATCCAGCCGTATCTGAAGCTCAGGTTGCCCCTTGGACATCGGCTACATGAGTCAACAAAGTAACCTTTTTTTTTTTTTTTTGCTTCATCTAGTTTGTGTTAGGTTTCCATCACTTACAATTGAAAGAGGTCTGCTGAGTATGGAGAATATTCCCATTGAGCAAATGTGAGCAAGGAATTGCAAATGCATAGAAATAAAATGACAGCTATACAGATGAAAGACTAACACGAAACAAGAAAAGCCCCTTGAACTTTAATGCAGGAATAATGAACAAGTAAAGAGTATGTGTGAGCTATCTCACAAAAACCTGTTCCTCAAGGACAAGCAAGACATCAGAGAAAAATGACCTCATAACAGATTGAAATAGAGACGATAATGGAGGAGGAAAATGTCCAGAATCAAACCAGAGACTGTGTCCTTCTATTCACATACCGTTTGCAAATTCTAATGATGGAGGACTAATAATTGAGCTCACCTGTGTAAGAACTGTATCATTTATTTATTCAGCCAACATTTACAAATTATCAACCAAGAGGGAAGGATTCCAACTTGTTAAACACCAAGTCTCTGAACTTCAGTCTTTATCCGAGATGCAAGTCTAGGGAGGGGAAAAAATAATTCAAGAAACCATGACTAGTATAAAAGCTATTGTATTGTAGGCGAGTGCAGAGTGAGACAATTCACTCTATTACTTATGGCTTCTTCAGTTGTAAGTGACAGAAAAAGGAATTCAAACTAGCTTAAGTAGGAAAATAAATTTGCATGAGGCTGCATTCAGGCACAGCTGGACTCAGGAGTTCAAACCATGGCACCTGAACTCTATCTCCCTCTCTACCTCTTAATTCTGTTTGCTTCTGAGTTGTCTTTCCACATTGTTGCAAAGAAGACCATTAGCAGATCTGGGTTAATGTCATTAGAGGTCATGACTCCAAAAGTAAAGTTACCTCTTTTCCTCACATGACATTTATTGACTCTGCTTTAGTCTTAGGCCCACTTCTGGAGCAATCTCTGTGTCTAAGAGGATGTGCCTCAGCCTTGTCCATGTACCACTTTTGCAGCTGGGTGCTGGGACCATGATACTGGCAGACCCACCAAGATAAGGTGAAGTGAGAGTTATTGAAAGGAAAAGAAGCTATCTAGTCAGTATCATTTATGATGATGATGGTTATGATGATAATCTTCATCATCATTATTCTAGACGACATTCAGTCTCCTAACACGTCCTGGTGGGACCTAGAAGTTGTCATGTCACATCTGAGCTAACTATTAAAGAGTAAGTATTTGTATGACTACTATTGGTTAGGATGAAAAACAAGAGGATGCATTAGTGTAGAGGATTCAGTGTAATTATGCAGGCATGCTTTAGCAAAATTCACTAATGTCCAAATATACACAAATTGTCATCTGCCATTTATTGAGTACTGGTTATGTGCCAGGCATTTGCTAAGTAAGCTCTTTAATTTGATCATCTCATTTAATTCTCCCAAATTTTACAAGGTAAATATTACTCTCTTTCTCAAATTGCAAATAATGCTCAGCGAGGTGAAATAATTTACTTAATTAGCAAGTGGTAGAGTTTGGATTGAAACACAGGAAGTGTGAAACAAGAACTTGGATATTTAATATGACTTTGTACTTAGGGGGACCATACAGCTCAGTTTATGTCTCTTGTCCTGATACAATTATTAATTGCATCCCCTTCTACTTCAAAACATGTTCAGATTTTGACAATAAATTATATGATAACATGAACACTGCCTCCTTAATGGATATGTTTGAACTCCCATGTATTTTATATACTTGTCTTTCATTCAGAATGATTTTAATAATCTTTTATTTTAGGAGAAGAGCTTCGTATTTACAAAGAAGGTGCAAAGATAGTACAGAGAGTTCTGATATCCCCACACCCACTTTCTCTTATTATTAGCACCTTATATTAATTTGTCACAATTAATGACAGTATTGATACATTATTATTAACTAAAGTTCATACTTTATTCATATTCCCTTAGTTTTTACTTAGTGTATTTTTTCTGTTACGGGATCCCATCCAGGATATCACATTATGTTTAGTCATCATGTCTCCTTAGGCTCCTCTTAACTGTGACAGTTTCTCAGGCTTTCCTTGTTTTTGATGACATTGACCCTCTTGAGAAGTACTGGCCAGGTGTTTTGTAGAATGTCTCTCAACTGGGATTTCTCTGATGTTTTCCTCACACTTAGAATGGGGTTATGGGTTTGGGGGAGGAGATCACAGAGGTAAAGTGCCAATTTTATCACATAACATCAAGGGTATATACTATCAATGTGGCTTATCAGTGTTGATATTAACCTTGATCACCTGGCTGAGGTAGTGTTTGACATGTTTCTCCACTGTAAAGTTACTCTTGTAAAATGGTTGTTAACCTTTTCAAGTTATGTTTATATGGAGAACATGCACACATTTTACATGTGTGAATCCATGACTTTTGACAGATGTATTTATCCATGTAACCACTATCCCTATCAAGATGTAGAACATTTCTGTCAGCCCTCTAAAGTTGTTTTAACTCGTCTTAATTTAATCTTTTGATTTCATAGAGTCCCTAAAGAATCCTTTGAGTTATGATTGAGTCAGAAGTGTCCCAACTCTTAGCAGACATATCACAATTTTGAGCTGCTCTAGAAATAAATAACCAGGTTCTTAACTATGTTTGACTCTTATCAGGTTAGCTTTTATAGATTGGCCATCTCTCCATATATCTTTCCTGACTGGAATAACTAGGTAATGCAGACTTACCATCCCATGGACTTGGAACCTTGTCCTATAGGTAAGAACACGAGGATGAACAAGCCTCAGAAAGGGAGATTTACCGAAAAATCACAAGGAACCAATCTTTATAACTGCTAAAGTGTGACAGGATGTGAAGAAGGCTGACATCACTGTGACAAATCTGGCTTAGAGAAGACTATTGTGGATAATATCATGGGATACCACCGCATTTTATATTCAGAGATTTCTAAGAGTGGACCCGAAGTAGGAGCAAGACAGGTGTGGTCTTAACATCCTAAGTAAGACATTATCAGTATTTGAAAGAGGTTTCTAAAGCACTTTTATCAATTCCTTTTTTAAAGTGTTAGTTATAATATTAATCACTGTTGGATTTATAGGGAAATAATGTTTTACAAGAAGCAACATAAATATAAGTGTAAAAGTTCATGAGGCAAGTTCATCATGCAAGTTATTTTATCAAAAATTACATAAAAATCATGGCATATAATTAGAGCTGAAAGAAATGTTAAATCTCAGAGAGCCAAAAAAAAAACTCTTCAGTTTATAGATAATAAAAATGGATGAGTTGAATAATTTGCCCAGATAATGGGATCTTAACCTTATATATAAACTTTATTGCAGTATAGTTTACATAAACAAAAGTATACACATATTAAACATACGATTGATGAGTTTATACAATATAAACTAAGCATAAAACTTTATATACTAAAAACCACCACAAATTAGATACATAACATTTCCATCACCCTGGAAAGGTACCTTATACCCCTGTTTACTCAATCCATCCCCTGTTCTCAGACCCAGGCTGATCTGCTCTCACTACATTTTTTTTTTTTTAATAAATTTATTTATTTATTTATTTATTTTTGGCTGTGTTGAGTCTTCGTTTCTGGGCGAGGGCTTTCTGTAGTTGCGTTGAGTGGGGGCCACTCTTCATCGCGGTGCACGGGCCTCTCACTATTGCGGCCTCTCTTGTTGCGGAGCACAGGCTCCAGACGCGCAGGCTCAGTAGTTGTGGCTCATGGGCCCAGTTGCTCCGCGGCATGTGGGATCTTCCCAGACCAGGGCTCGAACCCGTGTCCCCTGCATTGGCAGGCAGATTCTCAACCACTGCACCACCAGGGAAGCCCCTCACTACATATTAATTTTGACTTTTCTAGAGTTTCATACAGAAGATGTCATATTGCATACACTCTCTTTTGTTTTTCTTCTTTTACTTCCTATAACATTTTGAGATATATCTGTTTACTGTATATTAGTTGTTCCCTTTTATAGCTGAGTAGTATTCCATTGTATGGATATACCACATGTATTTATCCTTTTGATGGGCATTTGGGTTGTTTCCATTTTATAGTTATTTTGAATAACACCACTATAAACATTTATACAGAAATACCTGTGGACATATATTGTTATTTCCTTGGGTAGAAGTGGAAATGTTGGGTTGAATGGTAAGTGTATGTTTACCTTTATGAGAGACTGAGAAAGACTTTTCTAAAGTGGTTGCACCATTTTGCATTCTGACTAGCAGGGTATAAAAGTGCTAGTTCTGCTGTATCCTTTCTGACACTCAAAATGGTCAGTCTTTTTCATTTTAACCTTTGTAATAGGTAGTGGGATCTCATTTTGGTTTTAATTTGCTTATCCCTGAAAACTAATGGTGCTGAACATCTTTTCATGTGCCTACTGCCTTTTGTGTATCTTCTTTAGTGAACATATAGTTTTTCTTTATGTGTGTGTATTCTATAATCTTCCTTATGTACAAGTTCTTTGTAAAATGTATGTTTTGTGCAATTTTCACCATTTCTGCTTCCTTCTCCCCTATTTTCTGAAAGAGTCTGTGTAAGATTGACATTTTTCCTTAAGTTGTTGATCACATTCACCAAGGAAAGCCATCTGGACCTAGAATTTTCTTTGTGGGAAGGATTTTTTATAGTTACTTTGTTTATCTTATTCAAACAGCTTTGTTGAGATTAATTTTACTTATAAAATCCACTAATTTCAAGGATACAATTTAGTCATTTTTAGTAACTACCAAATTATACAACCATCAACATGAATCAGTTTTAGAATATTTTTATTACCCTAATAAGATCTCTCATGCCCATTTCCAGTTTATCCCCATTCCCACCACCAGCCCCAGGGATGGGAAGGTTTTTCACTGTAAAGGAAATTTAACAAACATAAAGCTTTTAGATTTTTTTCTTTCTTTTTGAGTCAATTTTGGTAAGTTGTGCCTTTCAATGAATTTGTCCATTTCACTTAGTTATCAATTTTTTGATATAAAAATTTTCATGACATTTCCTTATTTTCCTTTCCATGAGTCTAGGGTCTAGAGTGATGCTTTTTCTTTTTATATTGGTCATTTCTCTCTTCTTTCTTTTTTTCTTAATCTGTCCAGCTTAGACATTTTCAGTTTTACTGGTCTTTACAAGGAACAGCTTTTGGTATTATTGGTTTTTATCTCTTTTTGCTCTTTTCTATTTTATTGATTTATACTTTTTATTCTTTCTTTTTACTTACTGTGAGTTTAATTTATTTTACTTTTTTAGTTTCAAATGCAAAGTTTAGATGATTGAATTAAATGTATATTTTCTTTTCTACTATATGGCTTTAAGCTATAAATCTCTCCCTAAGAACTGCTTTAGCTACAGTCAACAGATTTTGACAGGCTGTTATTGTTATCAGTCATTAAAAATATATTCTAATTTATCTGGCTTTTTTAAAAAATTGTGAGTTAAGTGTGTTTAAATATCAAATATTAGGGGATTTTCTAGATATTTTGTTATTGATTTTCAAGTTAATACCATTGTTATCAGAATGAGTTCAATAATTTTAAGTGTATTGAAACTTGTTTATGGAACAATATATGGTCTATCTTGAACAGTGTTCAAGTTTGTCTTCTGCAGTGTGCAACTGCTGTTACACAGATGCAGTGAATTTCAAACAATGTATTTTTCAGCTCTAGACATTCCATTTATTTGTATATTTTTCACTTCTCTCCTCATTGGGTTCATGTTTCCCTCAAATTCTTGAACATCTTTACACTAGCTGTTTATATTTAATTCCTATTGCTGTGACACAAACTACCACGCATTTAGTGACTTAAAACAATACTCATTTATCTCACAGATCTTTAGGTACTCAAGTATGGGTGGCTTGGCTGGGATCTCTCCTGAGGTTCTTCTTACAGAACTGAAGTCAGGGTGTCAGCCAGGCTGAGCTGTTATCTGGAAGCTCTGGGAAAAATCCGTGTCCAAGCTTATTTAGCTTATCAGTAGAATTCAGTTACTTACAACTGTAGGGACGATGTCCCTGTCTTCTCTTGCCATTATCTAGGGGCCAGACAGCTGCTAGGGCCACTCTCAGACCCTTCAAGATGGCTCCTTCCCTCTCAGCAATACAGAACCTCCTTCATGTTGAATCCTTCTCACACTTAGGATCTCTCTGACATACTCTTTTGTGACCAGCCAAAGAAAAGTCTTATTTTAAGGACTTACGTGATTAGGTTAGGCTCACCTGGAGAATCTCTCTCAAAGCCAACCGATTAATAACCTCAATTACACCTGCAAAATCCCATTCACTGTATAGTTATGGGGGCTATTTTAGAATTCTGTCACACTGGTTTTTTTGTATTTGTGCTATTCTAAAATCTGTCATTTCTAGATCTGTTTTTATTGACTAGTTTTTCTCCTGCCTTTTCACATGTCTTATAATTTTTATTGGATTCTGTACAGTGTGAAAGTAATGCGGTTGTGTCTTCATTTCACTGTCTTCCTTTAAAAAGCATTGAATCTTGTTTTAGCAGACGTTAGGTTACTTGTAGGTCACCAGATCCTTTCAAGTTTGGTTTTTAAGACTTTTTACAGTGGGTGTTTAGCCCTGCTATTAAAGTGTAACCTTTCTGGGTCTCTACTAATTTGCCCGAGTATTCAGAAAGATTTCTCCCCTCCAGAGGGTTAGCACTTCAATGTCTCCCAGTGCTGTGTGAGCTCTGTTACAGTTCCCTAATAGTTGTTATTTTCCTAGGGTCCCAGATCCTCTTCCTATGTTTTCCCAGTTTAATGTTGAGCCAAAATTCAAGGGACTCCCATACATATTTCTAGCCCTCTTTCTCTGTGTACCTCCTGTCTGTCTTGTACTCTTGCCTGCAAGCTGCAGCTTCCTGAGCCTCCCTGAACTCTGATCTCTGTTTTCTCAAATTAGCCCACTGGCCATGCTCAGCCTGGGTCTGGAAAGTGGCACCAGGCAGGAGCACTCCTAGCGCTTGCCTCATTCGTTCCCCTCCTTTGGGGAACACGGTTCTGAGCTCCTAGCTGCCCAGTGTTTTAAAAGGGTTGTTTAAGTTATTCTAATTTTCTAATGATTAGCTTTGCGAGGAAAATTCCGGGGCCAATTACTCCATCATGGCTAGAAGCAGGAGTCCTCAACTGAGATTGATTGACTGAACGAATGTCTACAAGAGCTTACCTGCTACCTTCTCCCCACAGAAATGAGACTTGATCCCACTTCTGATTTTATTTTAATGGGGCGCAGGGTTGAGGAACTGAAGAATCAAAATCATTATAGGATAGGGACTTCCCTGGTGGCGCAGTGGTTGAGAATCCGCCTGCCAATGCAGGAGACACGGGTTCGATCCCTGGTCCAGGAAGATCCCACGTGCCCCAGAGAAACTAAGCCCGTGTGCCACAACTACTGAGCCTGCGCTCTAGAGCCCGCGAGCCACAACTACTGAAGCCTGCACGCGTAGAGCCCGTGCTCCACAACAAAAGAAGCCACCGCAGTGAGAAGCCAGCACACTGCAATGGAGAGTAGCCCCTGCTTGCCATAACTAGAGAAAGTCGGCACACAGCAACGAAGACTCAACACAGTCAAAAATAAATAAAAAAAAATAAATAAATTTTTTAAATGCTGTGAATTCACAACACAATGAAAAAAAATTTTTTTTTAATCATTGTAAGATAAATAACTTGCATGGGGAAGATACTAGTATCAACTTACGTTAAATAATTTCAAAGCAGATATGATCATGAGAAATGGGCCCACATCACAAAGAATCAAGATATGCAAAGAATATGAGTAATTACCCTAAGCAATATTGTTTGAATATTAAATGAGATGTGAATAGTAAAAAATGATAGATGGTGTAAAGTTCCATTTAATACGATTAGTGGAATTAAGCATGGTAGATGGTCTCGTAAGACATACTAATACATTCCCCAGAGAGAACTTTCCAATAATTTAGACATTTTATGTTCAGTGGTTCACTGGACATACCCAGAACGTGGTTCATCCAAGAGGAATAGTTCTGGAAACACTGCTGATAGGAGTTAGTGTCTAATACATAGACGGACAACAGAGTACAATAGTTAAAAGTGTCGTTACTGAGCTTAGACATGGATATGAGCTCTGTTTCTGTACCCAAGAGCTAGGTGGCAGAGGGGTTGAAACATAGACGTTGAAGATAGAGTTCCTGACTTCAAATTGAGCTCTGGTGCTTCCTAGCTTTATGTCCTTGGCAAGTCTCTTAAAAACACTGTACCTCAATTTCTTCATCTGAAAAATAGGGGTGATGAATAATAATACCTGCCTTTTATGTGTTGGGGATGAGATAAATCCTTAGTTTATTATGAGGATTAAATAAATCAACGTGTGTAAACCATTCAAGCAGTACCTGGGGCATAGTAAGTTCCAGATAAGTGTTAGCTATTATAATAATTTCTTGTCTAAAATTAGGATAATAATAAAAATAGTAAATCTTTTATAGGTTTCACACAGATTGACTCACTGCATGTAAACTGCCCATGCTAGTGCCTAATAGACAGTAGATGTTCAATGAAACAGAATAAACCTCACATCATGGTCGATTCAGGAAATCTGTGAGGTTCAGTGAGTAGGTTCAAATGCGTCCATGGCCCATAAGTAAGCAGGGTGTTATTCTTCTAAAAGATAAAGGAAACTCTACTACTTTAGATTTACTACTAGCTTTAGATAGGTGAACTATCACACCCTATATGTCTAACACACAATACAAAAACCTACACTACATGATCATATGATTTTTAGTATTCAAGTTGTTAATGTGGTTTATCTCATTGATTGATTTACTGTTACTGAACCATCCTTGCATCCCTGGGATAAATCCCACTTGATTATGGTGTATGATGCTTTTAATGTATTGTTGAATTTGATTTGCTAATAATTTGTTGAGAAATTTTGCATCTATGTCCATTGGTGATACTGGCCTGTAATTTTCTTTTTTTGTAGTGTCTTTGACTGGTTTTAGTACCAGGGTGATGCTGGCCTCATAGAATGAGTTCAGAGTGTTTCTCCTTCTGTAATTTTTTGGAATAGTTTGAGAAGGGTAGGTGTTAACTCTTCTCTAAATGTTTGATAGGATTCACCTGGGAAACTGTCTGGTCCTGGACTTTTGTTGGGAGTGTTTTATTACTTATTCAATTTCATTACTGGTGATTGGTCTGTTCATATTTTCTAGTCCTGATTCAGTCTTAAGAGATGGTAACATTTCTAGAAATTTGTCCATGTCTTCTATCTAGGGTGTCCAGTTTATTGGTGTTTAATTGTTTGTAGTAATCTCTTATGATTCTTTGTATTTCTGTGGTGTTGGTTGTAACTTCTCATCTTTCACTTCTTATTTATTTGGGTCCTCTCTCTTTTTTTTCTTGATGATTCTGGCTAAAGGTTTATCAATTTTATCTTTTCAGAGAACCAGCTCTTAATTTTATTTAGCCTTTCTAAATTATTTTTAGTCTTTATTTCATTTATTTCTGCTCTGGTCTTATTTCTTTCCTTCTACTAACTTTGGACTTTGTTCTTTTTCTGGTTCCTTTATTTGTAAGGTTTGGTTGTTCATTTCAGATTTTTCTTGTTTCCTGAGGTAGATTTGTATTGCTGTAAACTTCTCTCTTTTTATTGCTTTTGTTGAATCCTGTAGACTTTGGATCATTGTTTTCCTGTTTTCATCTTATCATGAGATAAACATAAATTGTTGTGATTTTAAGACAATTTAAAAGCTCACAGTTATACTCCAGCCTTCTTAAGTTTTAGTCTTACTTCCCACTCAACTGGCCATTTGCAGCCACTGTCATTTGGAGCTTTATATCATATGCTCAAGGTCTGGATTCATGTTAAGAGGTGACTCTAAGACTACTACCACACTCCATGTCATAGAGTTTTAAACTTTCTATAGTTCATTCTCACAGGAATCTAAGAATCAGGAGGTGTTTTTAAAAATTATCTGCTTATCTTTAAGCAATAACAATCTAAATTAGTATCCTCAGTTTTGAGAGACTCAACTGAAATGAATCACTAGCTTAAGCAAGGGATGGAATATATTGGGGGACCAAGTGGAATGTTCCAAGGCAAATACAGCTTCAGCCATTGCCAGATCCAGAGTCTCAGATGACTCATCAGGGCTCTCCTTTTCTCTCTGTATATTTGATCTGCTTCTCTACGTGGGTTGATTTTATTCTCAGTTGAGCTTTATCCATGTGATGGAAAAGACAGCTACTGGAAGCCCCCATTTCTGTCTTCCTAGATAAGAGGTCAAGAGGAATAGATCTGCCTTACGCAAGTATCAGTACATAACATCTGAGGTCCTTTACCTATCCTTGAACTCTTCAGCCTCAGCAGGAGGAAAGGAGGGCTCAATTTTGCCAACACTAGATGTGTGCCCACACCTGAGTTTGGATAGGTGAGGCATTAAGGTTAACAGCTCCATCTCAACTCTTACAGACTGAGAGGGGTTCTTTCCCAGAGGAATAGCTAGGCCATGATGTTACCAAAGGAACATCAGGAACATTCCCGCCCCTACCAACTTAGGGAATGTACAAAATCAGAGCTCCTTAAAAAGATGGAATCAGGAAATAGATGGAGTAACTGACACAAGATATCTACTACAAGTAAATATGACAGGAAAGTACAACAGATGAGAGAGAATTTTTTTCTCTTCCTCTCTCTCTCTCTCTGCCCCCCCCAAGAAAAAAGTGACCTTGACCCAGTAAAGCAATACAAATGTAAGATTGTGTTAAAAAAAAAAAAAGCTATGAAAACAAAACCTATGGATGGAGACCTACATGAAAGGTGGAAGAGTATAATAATAGCCAGAGTACATTACTCTGGCAGAAGCAGCAGCCCTTAAGGAGGACAACTTTATAAATTACAAATTGGATTTAAATAGACAGGGAATTGAAAGCGGAGACATTATTTTCTGCAGAAGATGATGGACAGAGGATAACAAAGAAAATAAAACTGAGATTGTTAACAAAATACAATGCTAAGCATATAAGTTAGGACTGAGTCCTTAACTTTCATTTTTATTAATGCCTGGGTGAGGAAAGATTACTGACTACACAGAACCAAGCCTGGGAACACATTTCATATTTATGATCTTTGTGCCTAAAACTAGATTCTCCTCCAATTTAATATGACACTAGGACAATGACTGGCCAAGTTTTAGATTAATCACTCTTACACAAAGATTTTTCATTCATATAATCTCAACCAAACAAACAAATACTGCGTCACCTATTAAGTTCCAGATCCTGTGCATTCTGGCTGAAGATATAAATATCTTGCAAGCCCAGCGTCACTTACCTCTTTCTCTGGTAACAAATCACACTTTCTATTATGACAGTGGCCCCAGTTTTCGGCCCAGGAATAAACACTTGACTCAGGAAGAGCCAATTAAAGCCTTCCTTTAGAGTTGATCGAGAGCTTTAAGGTTAGAGTATTTCAATCTTATGCAATTTTTGTAAAACAAAATTATTTCAAAATCTACTAATTATTCTTTAAGTTCTAGAAACTGCATTCTGTGACTAAGAGGACAACAATTTATTTGCCATCGTTTCTGCTCTGCCCACTTTATGTTTCTGTCACTGTGAAATAAAGGCAGTGGGGAATAGCAAACCAGTTCTGATTCATTCAACACATGAGCGCTTCTTAGGTACAAAACACCATTCTGAACATTGTCCGGGATAAAAAGATAAATAATACCTAGCCCCTTACCCTCAAGGATCTTCCAGCTTAGCAAGGGAAATAAAACATGCACACAGATGACTGCAACAAAAAGAAGATAATGATTGCTGCCAGATGTTTGGGGAGAATGAGCAGAGCAAAGAGAGAACACAGAATAAGGCAACATTCAACAGTCAGCCAAGAACTATTTGTTGAGCAATTGCAAGATGTGAACTGGAAATGGAAGAGGAGAACATAGATCTTCACATGGGCAGGTGAAAAATCAAGTGTTATTACTTGTAACACAGCTCTTCAAAGATATTTTTTGGCACCCAGTGCCTAATAAATAGCCTTAAATTAAAAACTAAATAAGGATACAGTCTCTATCAAATATAGCCTGAGGTACTGATGCCTAAATACTAGGATCACAGTATTTGTGTTCCCAAGGATGCCTTTCTATTGCTTTGCTTCTTTCCCCCTTTCCAAATTAGCTAATGCTGCCTTAACAGGATATCTATTTCACTTGTTCCAGCCTTTTTGATCCAATGTATTGAATAGCAGAACAGGTGAGTTCCAAGAGGATATTTTGACTTCAAACAACAGAAATAAAATACTATATAATTGAAAAAAAAAACAAAACCAGAAAACAGAGGCAATCTTTCAGGCACATGTGGATCCAGGAGTTCACATGTTTTAACCAGGTCCCTTTCTTTCTTCCCCACCCCTTTTTCTCTCTTCCTTTTCTCCTCTCTGGTATCTCTCATTATGGGATTCAAATATTTCCCTGTTTATGTGGGAGCTTCTGGCACAGCTACAGGCTTATACCCTCGCAGCTCCAGGGCTGGCTGGAAGGGGCGGGCCCATCACAGCATAAGGTTGTACAAGGTGTGCACTTATATAGCAGGGCATCACATCTATGAGTGATTGATGATCACATTGTATACAGGGGTAGATTCGTATATTTTTTACATCACTTTTCTTGAAGATGGCAGTAAAATGGTATGTTTTTACAAAATCAAATAGTGTAACATTGTCCAAAAGATATACATAAAGCATTTAGAGGAAGGAGGCACCTTTTTCTTTTAACTCCGGCACGGATCGTCTATTGGACAGTGGTAACCCTATGTCATCACCCTCGTTACTCCAGCAGAAGTCCAGGGATTAGCCCTGCATAACTCTTGTTAGCCTCTGTTCCCTTCCTTGAACACTGTAGCCAGAAGGTTTTTTTCCTCCTCAAACCTTAAGTATTGAAACCTGGAGGAGGGGCATGTCTGAAAAGAAAATGATGGACCGGACTCTCCCTAGAAGGAAGATAAATAGGCGGTCAACAAGAAAAAAAAAAAAATCCTCTGTATCAGGAAATGTTTGAAGTGTTGTTTGGGTATCAAAAAACGGGTGCCCTACACATAAAGCAACAAAGGATATTGGTCTAAAAAGAACACCATGGCCAAAGGTGCATGGCCTATTTCAACAGAGGAATTGAAAGTTAAAAGTTAACCTGTAAAACATACAATTCAATGTCATCATTTTACAGATGGGGAAAGTAAAACCCAGGCACAGGAACAGAAGTGCCAAGGTCATACAGGTGGTTGGTGGAAGAGACAAACAACTACCCAACTGCTGACTTTTTAGATGTGTGTGTGTGTGTTGTTTTGTTTATGTGCAAGGACATTTTTCTTTAGTACACTAACATTACAACAGAAAGTATAGTCTTGTTTTTGGTTTTCTCTCCACCCTCAATTCTGTATAAGATAGTTTTGCTGCACTCCAACAGAAAGTCTCAGCAAAAGTAGAGATCACCATAGGAGTACACTTGGGTACCAAGGACAGATACATTGCCCTTCCTTATGTAGGAACTAGGGCCACTTGTTGCTTTAATGGGCCAAGTTTGGGCTGGACCTGCAGGAGGGGACACCTTTGAAAAACAGCTTCCTAACTGCACTACAACCTGCTCTGGCATCCTGATTCCACTCCCCAACCCCCCAAATCTTCAGCCAGAAAAAAAAAAAAAAAAAAGAATGGTATACCGGATCACTGGATCGATGGGGAGATTTCTATCTGCTGCTCCTACTGTCACCTCTTTCTTGCTGTTTCCTGCCCGCGGAAACCTGACATCAAAAGCATGCCCAAAAGCGTCTCTGGAAATGGGTAGGAGGGAGGCTTACACCTGTCAGCGCCAGAGAAGAAAGTGCGCTCTACAGAGTTCTCAGTTGTTCCATCTCTTGCGATGAAAGGAAGAAAAGGAGCGAATCCGCCACAGATTTACTGGAGACCAGGGTTACTTCATCCGGCTCCGGCCACAGTAACCCCTGAAGACTAAAGATGCATTTCCATTCCCAGCATTTCTTGTTGGCGTCTTTCCCTACAGGCTAGCCCAGTGCCTGGCCCCGGAGAAGTCTCTGCGTAAAGGTTCTTTAAGTCATAAATCAGGCCCCTGTGTGTATGTGTGTTTTTCTTAGGAAAAACTGGCACAGACGAATTAGCAGTAGAGACTGGGGTCTCCCTACTACCCTTCATCCTTGGCGGCATCACCTTCCGACTACCTCGCACTCTCCCGGAGCTGACAGCCCCGGCTCCGGACTTCAGGGTTGGAAGCAGTCAGCCCCAGATAGAACCGCCCTGTCCGGGGCTGATGCCACCCTGTGCCTAGAATGTGCGTGTGGGTGCAGGCGAGCGAGCGAGCGGCTTCTACACTGAGACCGGAGCAGGAGCTCAGCCTTCGCCTGCGACCTGCAATCCCCAGATTCCCTGGGGACCTCGAAACTCCCAATCGGAGGCACTCCCCCCCTCCCACAGCCGCCCACCCATTCCCCCCCTCCCCTTACCTCAGCACGCAGCCCCTCCCTGCGTGATGATGCAAAACAGTGGGGAGGGCGGGCGCTGGGAAGGGTGGGGAGAGCCTGAGAGCGAGCGAGGGTGGGAGGGAGTGGGAGGAGGAGGAGAGGGAGCCGAACGACCATTTAAAGCGATAGCAATCCGCGCTCTCTCCCCAGTGCTGGGCTGTTGGAGAGCTCGAGCTGCAAGCCACCGAGCGCGAGCGCGAGCGCGGCGCGCCGGCCGGGGAACCCGAGAGCGCACGGCGCCCCAAGCTGGCAGGCGCCGCGGGACCCCGCACCCTCGCTGGCTGCCCTTCCCCGGGCGCCCCCACCCTCCTCGCCCGCAGGAGACCCTGGGCTTCCCCGGAGGAGCTCACCCCAAGGGGCCAGGACTCCGGCGAGCCCGCCACCGTCCCCTCCAGTGCCGCCGCCACCACCGCAGCCGCGGGAGCGGCATGGTCCAGCTGGGGAAGCTGCTCCGCGCCCTGACTTTGATGAAGTTCCCCTGCTGCGTGCTGGAGGTGCTCCTGTGCGCGCTGGCGGCGGCGGCGCGCGGCCAGGAGATGTACGCCCCGCACTCCATTCGGATCGAGGGGGACGTCACCCTCGGGGGGCTGTTCCCGGTGCACGCGAAGGGTTCCAGCGGAGTGCCCTGCGGCGACATCAAGAGGGAGAACGGGATCCACAGGCTGGAAGCCATGCTCTACGCCCTGGACCAGATCAACAGCGATCCCAACCTGCTGCCCAACGTGACGCTGGGAGCGCGGATCCTGGACACTTGTTCCAGGGACACTTATGCGCTCGAACAGTCGCTCACTTTCGTCCAGGCGCTCATCCAGAAGGACACCTCCGAAGTGCGCTGCACCAACGGCGAGCCTCCCGTTTTCGTCAAGCCGGAGAAAGTAGTTGGAGTGATTGGGGCTTCGGGGAGTTCGGTCTCCATCATGGTAGCCAACATCCTGAGGCTTTTCCAGGTAGGGGGGCGCTCCCTCCGGGGCAGAGCGCGCCGTAGCTCCCCGCGCTCTTTATCCTGAAGGCTGGCTTGGACTCCGGGGGTGCGGGGTCTGGTCAGCCTTCGCTCATTTCCACCCTGGGGATCCTGCCGAATCCCTCCTACCTCACCCGAGGAGGTACTTTCCCTGCTTGATTCATTTCCCTTCCATCTCTCGCCTGTCCGCGCTCCCCTCCATCCGGCTTGACACTATGGATTTATGGCCCCATTTACAAGAAACAATCTCCGAAAAACAAGGCGATGATTTAAATGGGTTTGCATTAGAGTGAAATATGGTTCAAAAACAGGCTTGTAAAAGTGCCGGACTCCTGTGAGAGGCAGTTAGGCGCAAGGAATATGAAAGATGAGAAGACGCCTAGAAACTAGGCATTTCTCAACTCCCCAGCTTCCCTGCCCCAAGCCGCCCGGCAAGCTGCAGCTCCCTTGGAAAATTTCGAGAAGAGCTTAGGGAGGCAGTTCTTAAACCGAAGGCTAGGTCTTCACCTACATTTGGATGTTAATTGCCCATTTCGCTCGGGTTGGATTTCCCGAGCTGTAACCTGTCTCTGCGAGGGCATGGGGCAGAAGGCGTGGGGACGGTCCTCAGGTGGGGAGATGCCACCCGCAGACGTGACCCCCAGGTGATTTGCTCTGGGCAGTTGTTTGCACCGTCTAAACTGCATTTGCGATCCGGCCACTGGCAGGAGCCGGGCGATCAGCTTTCTACTCCTGCCAGTTGAGAGCCCAGAGATGAGCTCATGCTAACTGCGGAACAAAATCGCTTCCTCTGCACCCACCCTGCCCATCCTTTCCCACAACCTCCCGAACGCAGCCCCGCAACCCCAATCCTGGGCTTTGAGGACGCTTCTCAGAGCCAGGCAAGAAGGCGCCTGGAGGGAGGCCGCAGGGTGCGCTGAGCAAGGCCGGGCGGTCCTCCTGCTCCGGGTGCAGGCGGGCGACGGCGGAAGATGCGAGGACGGCGGATCGGGCCAGCTGAGCGGCGGGTTGTACCGTGGTGCTCTCCCGCCGCCTGCTCCCGCAGCCTCAGCCCCACGGCTCCTGTGCCGCCCTGGGTATAAATGGATGGCTTTTGGATGAAGAAATTGAGTTTCAGGGTCTGCTTGGCTATGGGTTCTCTTCTTGTTTCTCTGTCTTTCCTCCTGTGTGTCTCTCTCCTTGTGTCCCTTTCTCCCTGCTGTTTGTTTTTTTTTTTCTCTCTCTCTCTCTCTTTATTTTCTCCCTTTCAATTTCTGCCTCTCTACTCCTTCTCTGCTCCTACCTCCAAGTTTTTTGTTCATCTCTATCTTGAAGTGATCCTTTCCTAATGCACAGCTCCCTCCCTGCCTGGTAGTCCCCAAACTCAGTTAATGCCTCCTCCAGATGTTCTGGCTGACCCTTATGCTCCCCGTATCTAAAGAGTTGGCTCCTTCTCAAGTGCCCTTCCTGAAGCATGTTGGGTTTCTGGAAGGGACTCCTTGTGAGGTTCAAGCTGTCACTACATCAGCGCCCAGGAGTGTGAAGTTTGCGTCTGTGCCAGAAGGAGGGGTGCCTGTCTAAGGCTGCAGCCTCGTATGGCCCCTCTGAGCCTCTGAGCATCCCTAGCACCTCTTGAGTATGCCACCGTGGAGATCTCTAGATGTTTGTAAAGCCAAAAGTGCTTCTGGGCAGCCTTCACTTTGAGGTAATGCTTTCAGGAAGAGCCTGGGTTGTTGTAAGCAAAACCCAGAAGCACTTCCTTTACCTCTGAGCTTAAACTAGAGAACCTGAGGAGGCAGCGCTGCAGGGAGGATGAGGCCAGAGGTCACCTGAGAACCACAGGGGCAACTCACGGTATTTTCACTGGAGCTCCGGGGGTTGAAGGCACATTTGCTGTTTGACATTTTTTAAATTATTTTGGTGCCTGTTTCTCTCTTCACTTGGAGCTTGGGCAGTACTGCAGATGGGCCTGCCTGTCGAAAAAACAGTGAAATCTTAAAGTCAAGATAGAGCTTGCAGACTAGGCTGAAGGATTGTGCTTGCTGAAAAAGATTCCAGGGCGAGCTGATTCCTTCTCTGGTGTGTGGATCTGAGGCACTTGCAAGAAAAGAAAACGCTTGCCTTATGCTTAGTTCCCCCGTTCCCTGGGCTGGGAAGGAAAGGAACTGAATGCCAGCTTTAGCAGTGTGGGTTGAGACCAAAACCATTCAGAGAAAACACTGTCATTTTCCTCTAATTTGCAAATTGCAGCTATTCATGTTGGATTGAACAGCTGAGGGGAAAGAGCCCCCAGTTTTCACCTGCATTTATTGAGAAGAGGCTGGTAGTAGGAGGGATGCACCAACTTGTAGCTGTGCTGCAAGCTGGATATAAGCTTGGTGTGAGCGTCCTGGTTAACCACTGCCCATGTTCAGATTTACAGAGATAGATTCCAACAATCTCTTCCAGTAACCTTATTTTTGCATGTGATCTTAGAAGCTCCTGGCATGTAAGTCCAGTCCCCAGTTTCCCAGCCTCTGTAAACCTGCAAAATGAATAGAGAGAAGAGTGGAACACAGACCCATTGTTCAAAGGCACAGTCACTGTCACTTTAGGGAAAGAGGAAAAGAACGGGTAGGTGAATCTTTTCTGGGATTGCAGGGTTCAGCTCAATGAAGACTGTCCTGTATAAAAGAAACTCGTCTAAATGGTTGAATTCTTAGCTCTCCAGAGATTTGAGTTTTCTTTTCCCCAGTCCCTGTGGGTTGCTGTGGGGAATGTGCCAAACCTATCATTTGAGATAAAAATTTATGGTGAGGTAAGCTTCTAGGCTGGGGGAAGGAAGACTTAGTGACTTACATGGGGGATGCTGAGCACTGGGGGGCAGGAAGGAATAAGGAGATAGTAATGGATGTAACAAATGCTGCAGCTGCCAGCAAAGCCTGGAATGAAGCTCTTTCCTGAAAATGAGGACCCGGGCAAGAATGACCACTCAGATGTAAACAGTGTCTCTGACTCGGAATTCTCATCTGCCTGCCGGTGGGCCAGAGCTGAGCAAGTCCTTTCTCTCCTCTGTATGCACACTGAATTGGTTAGTAAGTGACATGTCACAGGACAGGAATCACATTCAGTGGATCTTTCAAATCCAGGAATTTGAGGCTAATGAAATTAGTGCGTGGCCAGGGCTCTGCCAACTAGAATTAAGTCACTGCAGCCGCCCTGCAATGCATTTTCAGCCTGAAGGGAGCATCAGGGAGGAATTTCGGGAGATTTGTTTCTGAGCCTGTACAAAATAATACTCTCCTAATGCTAAGAAAGATTAAATGTAAATTAATATTGACTACGAGTAACATATTTAAAAAATAATCACAGAGTGGGGGATGGCTGAAAGTGGAGAGATTATATAATATGGTGTCCAAAGAATAAATCTCCCCTGACCACTGTTTCATGGGCTATAAGTAAGATATATTACAATGGAAAGTAATGGGAACGTTTTTATGCAAGGCTTCTCTGCTACTGACTTGAGAGCAAACACTCTGAGAGTATAAATTACTCTTGCTATGTGCTGACTCTGAATGAACAATATTTCATGTGCAGTGACATGGTCTAAGCTACAGACTTGGAATTGAATGGCATCTGTTTCAATTGTTTTGTTCTCTTAAGAGCAACTAGATAGAAAAAAGTGGTCAATTTGACCCTTGTGGGAGCGTGTTGCAAATCTAAACCTGTGTCCCTCGTACCATAAATGAAATACACTTGTAAATTTGTAAGTGTTTTCCTTCTGTTCATTGATGCTTGAGTATAATCTCAAACTTTGGGAGCAACATTTTATACATAACTACTTGGTTTTCTTCCTTTCTTCTTTCTCTTTCTCTTCTCGCTCTCTCTCTCTCTCTCTCTCTCTCTGTTTCTATCTCTCTCTCTCTCTTTCTCCATCTTATGTAATTGGATAGAACTGGGCACCTAGGATGATGTGGTGTTACTATAGTGGGATTTTTTTTAAAAGAACAACTCTAACTTACCCTTTTAAAAATTTCATAAATACAGGTGTCAGTGCCATTTGGAATAGTCTCTATAACAATTTCTGTCTCCACATTTACTGTGTTTCAGCAAATTTACCTAACAGATGGTGAGTGGGCAATTTTTAAAGGGGCATTTTTTACAAGAGCGGAGAGGGAAGGAATAGAGACAGGCGCATACTATATTTGAAGATACCTCCACGTGTATTTTATGTATGTATACCCATACAATTAAGAAGTCTTTGGATGTTTTCTCTTCAAGAATAATTAAGATAATGGATTACTTGAATTTCATAAACATTTAGGGTTTAACAAATTTGTTACATATAGAAGTTGTATCATGGATTTAAAAGACCATAGCCAATTACACAGAGTATAGTCTCAGTCCTGCCATTAATTAGCTATGTTACCTGAAGTCATTTAATTTTTCTAGGCCTCATTTTTCTCATGTGATGTTTTTTCTTTCAAAAAGTATAGTTTCTAGAAGTCTCTAATCTCTGTGTCATAGTTCAGCTTGGAGAAAACCTGTTCTTATCCAAACTCCATGACATTGTATTTCCAGCTCCAACTTTGGACTTTGAGTGAGTTGGGGGCAACTTTTTAAGGATATTTTCACACAGCTTTTTTAGTTAATATCAGTCTAGCTGACTTCTCATACTTCTCAGACTTTCTCCCGTATTCTTTTACCAGTGTGTTCCTTAGTCATATATATAAAGACTGTTGTGGGAAAAATGACCTCCTGGGTCAGCTTACTGCATGGTCATCGACATGGGGCAGGGAGTAAGAACTGTGGATTTTACAGAAGCAGATACAGGTTTCATTATCCATGTCCTCTCCCCTTTCATCTTACAAAAACAGCAGGCTTTCCTTGGAGAACTACCAGGTAATGACATCCTGCCTCCTCACAGGCCCCGGGGGGATGAGTCGCCCAGGGACTGAACTCCAGTAAAGCAGGTGATTGGTTCATGGGTAGGCATCTGACCTCGGATAAGTCTACCAGACTCCTCCCCAAGACTTTTCTCTCAGAGAAAAATGGGAAAATTGTCTTTTCTCTCTGGAATTTCTAAGCTGGGGAGATATGACTCTGGGACTCCCAGTGACCATCCAGCACAAGAAGAGACTTTCTGTAAAATAAAGTCTTGCAGAGGTAAGCAGGGCTGAGCGATGGAGAGAGAGCTGCAACCCTGCTGATACTCTGAAACTTCCAGATCCATCTGTATCTGAATATGGCTGCGTCCCTGAATTTCCAGTACTTGTTTGTTGAGGTGGTTGTTGTTGTTTGGGTTTTGTTTTTAAATTTCCTTTGACTATTTTGAATTTGTTTTCAGCCATGTGCATTTGAAAGCACCGTAGCTAAAAGAGCTAATTTCCTACATTAATGTCAGGTTTGCTGACTGGCATTCCTTGAGTGAAAAATAATATCTGCTGTTTTCTTTAAATAAAATCCTTCTAGCTCAGGTTTGAGATATTCAAAACTCTGCCTCTTCCCCCACTCTTTCCAACATTTACTATATCACCTTGAAGCATTTGTGACCACATCTTTCCCACCTAGATGCAGTTGAGAGAGAGAGCAAATACTTCTGATATAAACTGCAACCTATAGGCCTCCTACCCGGAAGCTTTAGAACGATACTTGATTCTTGTCATTAAAGCAAATCTTTTGTTGTTGTCTCCAGGGCACAGAAGCATTTTCATGGCATAATGGAGTACAAAGTACATTAAGCCTAACTCTACTTCTCACCCTCTTTTACTTTAAATAGGCAGAAAAGAACAATCTCAAACACATTTTCCCAACAAATACAATACATATGCGATTATGTTTAGAAGACATTTATGCAACATATAGTCAGACTGATTAATTAATGGACCTTTTGCCAATTGGCACAGTAAATATATATGTTCAATGTGCTTAATTAAAAAGAAAACAATAACATATTTTTACAGGTTAATTATCTGAGAAGAGTATTGTGCCAGCACACTTAATACTACAGTATTTCATGTTTGACAAGTAATCTTCTTTCAACTATATTTACTACTAGATGTTTCTTGGAGCAAGTTATTAAATTATAAGGTCAAAAGTAAAATGATATGAAATTACAATGATAAAGGGACACATATCTCACTTTATGAGAATAGAAGTTCTAATTTCTTTTCAATACTACTAGTAGTGACCACAGTACTAACTTGAGCCCTTGCTATGAGGCACTGTGCCCATATACATTTAGTTCTTACAGTAGTTCTGCAAAGGACATATAATATTCCACACTGTAAAGCTGAAGAAAGTGATTCTCATAGCTGAAAGTCACACAGCTGGTGAGTGGCAAAGTCTAGATTCAAACTTAGAGTCGTCTGACAATGCCCAGGTTGTTGACCACTATGTACACTGCTCAATTGTTGCACCAATAAAGAAGTGCTTGAAATAATTATAGATTTGCCTACCCCGAAACTGCAGTGATTTAAAGACATCAAAGTTGCCAGTTGCTTAACCACATCTACTTACAGTAAGAAATTACATTTTATTTCATTTCTAAAACAAGATACATTCTGCAGGCCCATAGAAACTTGAGCACACAAATCCTACCTCCAAATGAAAGATGCTTGTTTTCCATTATTCAACAGATGGCCCTGTACAGAGGCAATAAATATATAGTAGAATTTTCATTCAAATAAATGAGAAGAGAGGTTTCTTCTTGTCCTGATTCAGTGCCCATCATGATGGATTATGATGGCTCTTCCCAAACTTTATTTCATTCACTCCACTCTTTCTACAAAACTCCAGTGATGGAATCCATCATTCAGATATATGTGCAAAGCGAAAGGACTGTATTAATACAGTTGCTGAAATTCAAGTTGATAGAGCACAGGAAATACATCCTAATAAATGCAACATTAATGTTTGTGTGGGCCTTGGAGTGAAGGGTAGAAGAATTTTCAGTTTAATGGAATATTTTGCCTCTTGCTATGAAAGTGCAGCTTAATAGTCTTGTAATTGGTCATTTACAGAATCCTCCATCTCTGGGTTTTGTGCTTTCTTTACTCTGCAGCTGTTGATTCCTTCTCTTGTTCTGGATGGAAGATAGCAACGAAGCCACTTCAAAGGGCTCAGCCTGCCTTTTTGTGTTATTGTTTAGATGAAGATATTTCTGTTTATTAAAGCACACTATTTAAACATTTTTATCATGTTTTAAACTTGACTGTGTTCTGAAGGTATGAGCACAAGCAGACATAATGGGGGATGTTTTCCAGGAGAAAACATACTCTTACCAAAGGAATTATCAGAATTTTCATGTAGGGATTAAGAATCAAATTCTGGAGTTAGACCTGAATTTAAATTCATACTCACAACTTACTACCAGTCTCATCTTGATCAAACAGTTACCACACTTCTCATCAATTTCCTTGTCTTTGAAAGCAGAATAAGAGAAGTATGCCTGGTGGAGTTACACATAAGCTCATCTGATAGAATATTCATAAGGATTTTGCACAAAATATACATGGAAATATTTTAGCTTAGCACTGAGTTTAGCATGCGATTCGTGTTCAATACATTTAAGGGCTATTATTTTATTATTATTATGCTATCATTTAATATCACTATTACTTAAATGTCATTATTGCTAAAATTGCTGTAAAAGTACCACAATAACCCATGATGAATTCCCCTCTTCTGTTTCCTTTGTTTAAATGGAAAATATATATATAAATCTAGACAGAGAACACTTTAGTGATAGTATTCAGTGGAGTGAGAATTTCCATGGCACTGATTAAAACAAATCCTGAATTGCATGGACTTAAGATAGCAGAGAGGCTAAGAGATTTGAAGTTAGACATCCCCAAGTGTGAATTCTACTGTGACCCTCTTCTAGCTCTAGAACCTTGAGGAAGTTACTTAAACTTTCTGAGCTTTACTACTAGTTTCCTCATCTATATCTTTTCCAGGAATATTTATCAAGCATCTTCCTGTTCTCTATGCTTGGACGTATCAATGGATAAATTAGACAAGAGCCTTTGCTTGCATGTTCCTTCTTGCATGCTCTCTCTCCTTACACTCTCGTGTGGAAACGGATGTTACAACTAAATTCTGTGCTTTGTCACAAGTTGATGGGCGCTGTGGGATAAGGAAAAGTATGTGAAGCTCACTGAAGAGGCTTGGGTTGGGAGTGCTGGAGGAGTGTACAGGTAGGTTCTGTTTTTACATAGGGTAGTCAGGGTGGATTTTATAAGTTGACATTCGAGCAGAGACTTGAAGTGAGGGAGTTGTCACAATGTATAAGGGGGAGACCACTCCCTGGGAGCAAGAACAACCAGCGCCAAAACTCTGAGGCAGAAATATGCCGGGCAGGTTGGAGGAATATCAAGGAGGCCACCCTGGCTGACTTAGTCAGTGGGGAGGAAGAGGCAGCAGGAGGGCTTGAGGTCAGATATGTGATGGGATGGATTGGGTAAGTCCTGGGAGGCCGTACCGTGCGTGGTGTCTTTTACTCTAAATGTAGGCAGCCAAGGACAGGATTTTAGCCGAGGTGTGGCATGAACTGTCTCTTGTTTGAAAAGCATAACTCTATCTGTGGTCTTGAGGATGTGCAGAGAGAGTGGAGTCAGGGAGAATCTCGGGAGGCGACTACAGGATCCTCGAGGTCTATGTTGGTGGCCTGCGCCACGCTGTTAGTGGCTGGTAATTCTCAGAAGTGGCACATTGGGAAGGTTGTGACAGCATTTCATGGTAGATTGAATGCGAGAATGGAAAGGAAGAGGGGGTCAAGGGTGAATTCGAGATTTAGGGCCTGGGGAACTGGAAAGGTGTGGTTACTGTCACCTAAGATGGAAAAAGTTTGGGGTAGAGCATGTTTGGGGGATTAAAGACCAGTTTCGGAGGTATAAGATTTGAGATGCTTTCTTGACATCCAAGTAGAGATGCTGAGTACACAGTTGGATACACAAGTCTGCAGTTCTGAAGGAAGGTCTAAACTAGAGATACATTGTAATAAAATGGAGATATTAAGAATAATTACATGGAAGCGCTATTTTAAAGATAAAATGAAGTAATGCAATTAGCACTCTGTCTTCTCAAAACATTTAATAACTATTAGCTAAAATAATTACCTGAAATGAAAAAATACCTATAGTTTGTTTTGTTGTTTGCAGCAAAAGTGAATAAAATGTCACAATTATTTTAATAGTATTGTGACACAGTAGTTTTAGTTAAGACACCATGACTACAAACATTTAGAATAAAGCTTTCAGTCTCCTACTTTTCACTCGGTAGGATACTTGGAACCATATTTTGTAAGGTTTAAGTTAGTTGTCATAGGGTACCTCTTTAATTAGAAGTAATTCTGAACTGTCTAGTTCCATGCAGTTTTATATACATATATGTATAATTATTATTTTATGATTTATCAAACTCAGTTGAAAATTTGCATCACTGATATACATCAGAATTTAAACATTTACCCAGGTATTCAAGGAAAAAGATGTACTTGTCTTGTAATTTCCATAGGGGTACTTACTTTCACATCTTCCCTTCACTTTGCAATTGAAAACATGGCAGGGGAAATATTATCTTACTGGTCTTTGAGTTCCCCTGAGCTGTCTGCAAGTCCTTAAACAGCCTTTGTGGCTTAACCAAAGTTCTCTTCCATATTCATTCCGCTAACAGATATTGGTCTAAGCATGTACTTATACTAAAAAATGCATGACCACGTTGCCTCTACACATCTATAATTTTATGTTAACACTATCATTATGTAAGCTATACTTTAATTGTAATTATAACAGATTTTATATCAACACACATCCATTTCTAGTGTTCATCTGGTGTTCAAGGGGAGAGCAGCATGTAGTAAATTTTATCAAAATATAACATCTAAAGAATAGAACAGAGGGTAATTGTGTAATTCTGTATTCACTCTAATTAAGTTCAGTGGAGTTGGCATAATAGAATTAAGATGAAAAAAAAAAAAGACATTGAGGAACCATGCCTCCCTCTCCTAACACACCCTTTTCATATCCGAGAGCAGAGACTTAGCACCTTTCTGTACAGAAGTGGAGACGGGAAGAGGCCAGAGGATGAATGACAGGCACGAATAAGGTGGAACTATGAAGAGCAACATGGAAATGAAATGTTGCTTTTGTATTTGGTAGGTGGAGAAAATGTACCAGCATGTATGCCTACTGGGACCACGTTTTCCAGAACAGTTAAGCCCAATGTCAACTATGCTGTCCCACCTTCCTCATAAGTAGGAACATACTGTTACTTGAATCTTTGCTTCCTGTTTCTTGATACCTGGTTAAGAAGATTATCACAGGAACTGCATCTTGTGAGCAAACACACTGTTTTGAAATGATTGAAACTCACTGAAGAGTGGCAACTCCAAGCTTGCTCTCTCTTGATCTTGGACTATTTAAGTCTGGAGTGCAGGAGTGGGTTATGGGGAAAGATCATTGGAATTCTTATGTCTTCAGCATAATGGTTATAGCATAATGGTTAGGAGTGTAGGTGCTGGTTCAAATCCCTGCTTTCCACTTGCTAACCATATGAGCTTGGGCAATTTACCTGATTACCTGAACCTCGATACTCCTGTCTATAGAATGATGATAATAATATTTCATCCTCATAGAATTGTTTTCAATGTTAAAATGAAGTCACTTATACCAAGCACTTAATACAATGCCTAGAGCATAGTAAAGTCTATTATTATTACTATTACTACTACTACTACTACTACTGCTACTACTACTACTATTATTATTATTATTATTATCACAATGCCAGGTGCTATTTTTCCTATGCCTTATTCCATTATCTTCTGCCCCATCCCCCCATTTCTGTCTTGTTTCTGTACAAGGGTAGGATTGTCACAGAGCATTTTCTTTCCCTAGTGTCTGACTCTTAGTCATCAAGGTGACTGGTCCACAACCCGGCATTCATTGCTGCTCGTTGAAGCAACCCATTTTGAGAAGGGGAGTTGGATATTGATGCCAAGTGGGGTCAAGGAGAGAGAATTTTCTCTCTTCTGCACTCAGGGGGCTAAGTGAAATATTCAGGCCTCAGAAGGAGAATCAGGCAAAGGGCAACATGCTTAATTTCATACCTTAATGATTAAGAACAAGTCAGACAGGCTGGATTTGAACTCAACTTCTGTCATGTACTGACAATGGGATCTTAGGTGCTTTTATAACCCCTCCGAGGCTCAGTCAACATCTGAAAGAGACGAATAACATTATCAGGACCTAGGTATAGCCTCGTTGTAATAAGTGAGTAAATCCTTTTAAAGCGTTCAGCACATTGTTTGGCATATAGTAAACACTTAATAAAATTTAGCTTCTTTGACTACTACCACTGCTAATATTATTAAGTAGCTGATCAAATCTGAGGCCCATTTTTTTCTTAGATTGCACATAATCATTTGGACAACTAGCTCACATTGATCAACCGTTGCTTATATATAAACCCTCATGAACCCAAAGGTGCTTTAACTCTCTCCCAGTCAGAGCCTGTTCTGGGGGCAGAATCAACACCAGCACTACCTCCGTCATCTTTGCCTTTATTTTCACTACACTCGCCGTACTGAGCACTTTCTGTGTGCCAGGCACCAAATTTAGCCCTGCATATGCACTGTATCATGTAGTTCTCACACTCAGGTAGGAGACATTATCATCATCCCCAATTTTCAGATAAAGACGCTGAGGTGTTGGAAAGGTAAGAAACTTGACCCACAGCAAGAAAGGTAAGAAACTTGACCCACAGCAAGTGATGGAGCCGGAGTATTCAAACCCCTTTCTGTCTGACCTCAAAAACCCTTAAATATTAGCATACTACTACATCCTGGTAAGAAAATCTGCTTCCAGCCACTCTGGTGAGAGTAGAAATGATTCTCAATCCCCATATTCCTCTATTGCCCATGCCACCCTAGCCTCAGGACTAGGAGGGAAAGGAAGTGATCTCTTCAAAGACTAGCCAAAGGGAACCTACTCCCTTCTGCCTTTTCGTAATCAACTAACCAATATTTTATTTCCTTCTTAAGAATCCCCACATGTTCCTTTTGGTACTTAGCTTGGCCTTTTAGAATTCTGACATTCTGTACATGACTCATCCACTGTATTTAATGTTAATTTATTGAGGTCAAGTATAGGGTCTTACTCATCCTGAAGTCCAGTTATGTCGCATCTAACTCTGTGCTTTTCTTCTTGTAGGACATCTGCAGATATTTATTTGAATTTTGTTGAATTGTTCTCATCAATAGTACATTAAAAGTTATACAGAAAATGCTTTCTTATAAGGAAAACCATCTAAATAGATTTCTAGCTGTTTACTTTTTATAGCACTATTACAGATTATAGATCTCCAGGTAATATTTTTTAGATTAAGTTCTTCATATCATCTTATTTTTACATATAATGATAAATCTGAATTTTCTCTATCAAACCTCTGAGACTTCACTGGCTTGTAACTTAGCTTGTTAATTATGTGTTGTTGACTTTTCCATTTACAATGATAGTTGATCCTGGTAGGGATGGGGTTGGGTGGGAAGGTACATCTTAGGGCCATAAATTGGTTTTGTAGAGAACTAACATAAAGATCTAAAGTCTCATCATATTTCTGCAGAACTCATGAATCATTATAATTCCATTCATTCAGGGAGTATAAAACCATTTTCAAATTGTTATTCCTAATTTGTTCATCTTCTCTTCCTTAGTCTTATTGAGAAGAGAGCAGGCTGAATGGAAGAAAGTCATTATGACCACTGGGGCCACTAGGGTAGGCGTCAGTCCCAGAGTTTTGTTTTCATCTCTCCGCTATTAATATTGGCTAATGTCTTGAGTGCTTACTTGGTGCAAATTACTTAGCTGACCATGGCAAATGGATAGTGTCATTTCATCCCCTGATAGTCATACAATTAATGTATGTATTATTATGATATCCCATAATGCATGCATGGAACAGAGCCTCAGAAGTAGTTATTTGCTCACTAGAATATGGTAGACGTGGAATTTGGACTCAGGTCTGACTGACTCCTAAATCACTCCTAGTGATTTTTACCACTGAATTAAAGTTGTATACCTTTGGAGAGTAGATAGTTTCTAAAATTTCCTCAGCTCTAACTTTTTATAATTAAGTTTCTGTCTGATTGCAAGCTTAACAGTTAAGATGGGTAGGAAGGAATGCCAGCCTGTTGAATGGAATTTCCTTCAAATAAGCCTGTTTTATGACACCAGTTCACTCATTCATTCACTCAGCATGTATTGAATGTTTGCTCTGTGCAAAGGCATTTTAGGCATCACAGTGGAGTGAGCGCCCCTTCCATAGACTCTCCTGCAGCAGTCAGAGAAGTCTTGGACTGGTTTGCCTGGTATGGAATGGGGCTTGGTGATAGAAGCCTGGTTTGTCCTCCACTGATAAAACTAAGACATACTCATATTAGTTTACAGGCATCTTGATGCCGTGAGATAGTAGCACACATGAATCTTACCATTTTTGCCTGGGATTAATGATATAAAGGCTTTGGATTTGGGTATGGAAAATGGGTGCAATTATGGGCGTGTTGGTTCTACATATATACGGACATCACGTGTCATCAGCCTGCAGCTACCTGCCATCCCTCACTACTCCTTCTTTTCACAAACCAAACAAGTACCTTCTTATCTCTTCTGTGGATAAGCTCTTGACAGTGGCACTAGGGCCTCCCCCAATAAGTACATCATTGGCTAAACCAGTGGTTTCTCAGATATGCTCATTGAACAACCCTTAAGGTGGATTGACATTCCACTGCCTAGAGTAGAATATGGTGTTCTTTAGAAATCATGGGGGGGGGGAAAAATAGGCCACCAGACGTACTTTCCTTAATTTAAATTGTTTATATATATATATATATATATATATATATATATATATATATATATATATATAAACAATTGTTATATATGTGTATATATACTTGTTCATATATATGAATGATTTAAAATTGAAGAGATATATATACACACATATATATATATACACACATATGTATATTTAAATTTTGGCTTCTGTTAGCAAGTAGTAAATTAAATTATTAGCAGATCCATACTGCAGGGAAATAACCAATCAGATTTCATTCAATAGCTTGCTTTTTTGTAGATTTATGGTTGTGATTTTATATCTGCAGGTATGTTTGCTGAAGAAAATATTTCTACCACTTTACACAAAATTAAATTCATTTAATACCAATGCGACATGTCTCAAATGTCTTAATACAGTTTTAATCTTTAATAGCATCAGAAGTATGAAATTAGAAACATACCCCAAAATCATTTGAAGATATAATTACTTTCATTTCCCTTATACTTTTGAGACTTTTGAAAAATAAGTATTTAGTTGTACTTACCTGTTTCTATCTCTCTAAGGATAGCAAACACTGAAACACAATTTTTTTTAAAAAGTCATTATTAAAAATATATTGTTCAAGATGATCAAAACTAAGGAAGTGGCAAAGAAATTCAAAAATTTAAACTTTCAAAGGGTGCTTTTTTGTGAGTACTTGTTCTTCTGAAGGAATTAATCTTTTTTTAATTTAATTAATTAATTTTTTATTGAAGTATACTTGGTTTACAGCGTTGTGTTAATTACTGCTGTACAGCAAAGTGACTCTGTTATACATATGTATATACATTCTTTTTCATATTCTTTTATATTATGGTTTATCACAGGATATTGAATATAGTTCCCTGTGCTATATAGTAGGACCTTGTTGTTTAGCCAATCTATATATACCAGTTTGCATCTGCTAATCCCAAACTCCCAGTTCATCCCTCTCCCACCTGCTTCCCCCTTGGCAACCACCAGTCTATTCTCTATGTCTCTGATTCTGTTCTGTTTCATAGATAGGTTCATTTGTGTCATATTTTAGATTCCACATATAAGTGATATCATGGTATTTGTCTTTCTCTTTCTGACTTTGCTTAGTATGATAATCTCTAGTTGCATCCATGTTGCTGCTGCAAATGGCATTATTTCATTCTTTATTTTTATGGCTGAGTAGTATTTCATTGTATATATGTACCACATCTTCTTTATCCATTCATCTGTTGATGGACATTTAGGTTGTTTCCATGTCTTGGCTATTGTGAATATTGCTGTTGTGAATATCAGGGTGAATGTATCTTTTTGAATTATAGTTTTGTCTGGATATATGCCCAGGAGTGGGATTGCTGGATCCTATGGTAGGTCTATTTTTAGTTTTCTGAGGAACCTCCATACTGTTTTCCACATTGGCTGCACCAACTTACATTCCCACCAACTGTGTTGTAGGAGGGTTCCCTTTTCTCTACACCTTCTCCAGCATATGTTATTTGTTGACTTTTTAATGATGGCCATTCTGACCGGTGTGAGGTGGTACCTCATGGTAGTTTTGATTTGCATTTCTTTAATAATTGGCAGTGTTGAGCATCTTTTCATGTGCCTATTGGCCATCTATATTTCTTCTTTGGAGAAATGTCTCTTTAAGTCTTCTGCCCTTTTTATTTTTGATTGGGTTGTTTGCTTTTTTTGTCATCAAGTTGTATGAGCTGTTTGTATATTTTGGAAATTAAGCCCTTGCTGGTCGCATCATTTGCAAATACTTTCTCCCATTCTGTAGGTTGTCTTTTCATATTGTTTATGGTTTCCTTTGCTGTGCAAAAGCTTGTAAGTTTTATTCGGTCCCCTTTGTTTATTTTCATTTTTATTTCTATTGTCTTGGGAGACTGACCTAAGAAAACATTGGTATGATTTGTGTCAGAGAATATTTTGCCTATGTTCTCTTCTATAAGTTTTATGGTGTCATGTCTTATGTTTAAGTCTTTAAGACATTTTGAGTGTATTTTCGTGTATGGTGAGAGGGTGTGTTCTAACTTCATTGATTTATATAAGGCTGTCCAACTTTACCAACAACACTTGCGGAAGAAACTGTCTTTTTCCCATTGTATATTCTTGCCTCCTTTGTCAAAGAGTAATTGTCAAAGATTAACTGAGGTGTGTGGATTTATTTCTGGGCTCTGTATTCTATTCCATTGATCCATATGTCTGTTTTTGTGCCAATACCACGCTGTTTTGATTACTGTGACTTTGGAGTACTGTCTGAGTCTGGGATGGCTATGCCTCCTACTTTGTTCTTTTTCTTCAGGATTGCTTTGGCAATTCTGGGTCTTTTATGGTTCCATATGAATTTTAGGATTATTCTCATTGTGTGAAAAATGTCATGGGTAATTTGATAGGGATCGCATTAAATCTGTAGATTGCTTTGGGTAGTATGACCATTTTAACAATATTAATTCCTCCAACCTAAGAACATGAGATGTCTTTCCATTTCATTGAATCATCTTCACTTTCCTTTATTAATGTTTTACAGTTCTCAGCATATAAGTCTTTTTTGCCTTCTTGGTGAGGTTTATTCCTAAGTATTTTATTTTTGGGGTTGTGATTTTAAAAGCCATTTTTTTTTACATTCCCTTTCTGATATTTCATTGTTGGTATAAAGAAATGCAACCAATTTCTGTATGTTAATCTTGTATTCTGCTACCTTGTTGAATTCATTTATCAGTTGTAGTAGTTTTCATGTAGAGTCTTTAGGGTGTTCTATATATAGTATCATATCATCTGCATATAATGACAATTTTACCTCTTCCTGAAGGAATTAATCTTGAAGTTCTACTAAGACTTTTGGGATACCTGTTTTAATGAGCCACTACTTCCTGCCTGAGATTGCACTATGCACTGGAGATTCTAGAATTAGCATAATAAAACTAATAATGCAAACAACAACAACAAATCTTCACAAACCTTCCTTGCAAGGAAGTAAAGTCCACTGGAAAAACAGACGAGTGAAACATTCAAAATGGCAGTGATTCTCAAACATTTATGTGCTGAAGAATCATGACAAGCATGATTAACAAGCATGATAACCAGGGCAATTACTAGACCCCTTCTCCAGCTGGTCAGGTGTAAGGTCCTGTAACTCTACTTTTGGTGAATGCCTCCAGGAGAGTCTGAGACAGATGTTCTCAGTTGTCGTCAACCTTTAGTGTGCATCAGACTTGCCTGAGAATATTGTTAAAACACAGATTGCTGGGCTCCAGTGCCAGAGTTCTAACCAGTTCCCAGGTGTGGCTGATATTGCTGGCCCAGGGACCACATTTTGAGAACCACCTTTCAAAACTCTGCAGTATGCGATTGTGTGTGTTGTGAATGAGATGGGCCCAGAGAACCAAAGGAGGGCAAAGGGACTCTGCCCTAAATTAGCCAAAAGTAACAATAGCAGCTAGAATTGATTGACCCAAGAAAAAATTATAAGAACTTTACCTGCATTTGCTCATTTAATCCTTTCAGTAAGGTACATAGGTGCTGCTTAGTGTTCCTGTTTTACAGGGGTGTCCAGAGAAGGTAACTACTTTGCCCAAGTCCTAAACTGGTAAGTAACAGAATAAGAATTCAAGTCTAGGAAATCTGACTCCAGAGCCCACACCTGTACCCTTTCTGCATGTAGAGAGGAGTAAAGGGTTGTCAGTGAAGCCTTCCTGGGGGCCCTGGCCTCTGAGTGTAGATAGAAGGATGAGTGGACATAAAGATCATTATTTGTATGTGGTGGGGGTAGGGGAGGAAGTATCAGGGCTTCCAGAAGAGCCCGCCCTCCCCACACATCTGCTATAAGCGAGTCTGATGATCAGGAGTCCGGAACACGAGTATGACTATGGGATACTGAGAAGGGTTCTAGAACCCTGAGGTTAGAGTTCCGTATCAGTTAGTAGGTAACAGAAAGTGAATGAGTGATTTACCTTACTTTCCACGGGTAGCAGGAAGTTTGGAGATAGTCCCTGTAGCGTTGGTCCAGCTGCTGAAGGGCGTCACCAGGGGACTGGGTTGCTTAGCGCTTCCAGCTTCCACATCTCTAGCACGTCCCTGTGGTCCACAGAGCTTCAGTGACCCCAGGATCTCCAATAGTGTTCCAACAATTTGGGCAGGAAGAAAGAAAAGGAAAAAAAAAAAAGAAATTAAGTAAGAAAAAAAAGGCAGTGTCTAAATCAGGGAGCAAATTTTTTACCACAGATGGTCAGCAGACTTGCACTTAGATCTCATCAGCTCGGATTTTAAACTGGCCACCTTAGCCTTAAGGATAATGGGGTCTCCTAAATCAGGGCTCTGATAGTAAGGAAGAAGGAGAGAGTGGTACTGATTAGCAGTGCCTGCTGTCCCAAACAAATATTATCCCCAAACTATTTTTTTTATCCTATATTTTACTTTAAAGAATGGAGGGGAAACATTATGTATCTTTTAGATAGGTAGGCCTTTTAGAAAGGTAAAATTATATAGTTATACAACCCCCTGGAGAGCTCCTTTCTTCTAAAATCTCTTTAAAAACTGTTCAAGGTTAAGGACATTTTTATCTTAATTTAGTAACTTGCAGTCGATCATCTTGGAATGACATCCTCTCTCTGCAGATGTTCTGTCAGGCTTTAGAAAATTCTAGAAGTGGACAGAGAAGTGTTACGGTACACGTATTTGCGATATGCACGTCTTTGAAATGAAATCCATTTAGGGACCAAAAGGCATTTCATGTCTTTGCTCTACATTTTCACATATTTTCCTTTCCAAAATTCCTTTGAGCAAATCTGTTAGATGTAACCCATCCGTTTCTCCCCTCTGAATTCTTTATTACTGAACATTCTTCAGTATGCTCCTACTCCCCTCTGTCAAAGGCGTTTCTCTGGGTCCTCACCCTTCTCATCTCATATGTGAACGCGTATCTTAAACTGAAGCAACAGTCTGCTATGACTTCTCCATAACTTCAAGAACCCATCTTTGTGGGAAAAAAAGTAAACTTACTAACTTAAAAGGTAAAATGTGCGCAATGTTTCTGAGAATTAAAAACTAAGATAAAAATGTAAGCAATGGAAGAAACTTACAGTTGATCCTTTTCAAATACTTTATTTTACAGAGAACGCAACTGAGGTTTAAAGAAAAAATGCATTAGTTAAACACTAAATAATAAACCTTAAACCTCAGTGGAGCAACACATGGACAGTTCATTTCTCACTCACTCAGGAGTACAGTATGGACTTTGGTGGTTTGAGGGTCAGTTTTCTGCTCAGTTACTCAGGGACCCACCACCTTCATCAAGTGGCTCTACGTTTGTCCTAAAAAGGAAAGGAGAGAGGAAGCTGCAAGCTACAATTATCAACTCGTTATCCTTCAGACATAGACTCTTCAGGTCACCTCTGGTCACATTCTTTGGGATGGAACCATACCCAGATGCAAGCGGAGATGGAGAATGTTGTTCCTATCTTGGTCCTAGTGATGCCTCTACAGGCTGGAGCAGCTAATTAAAGGGCAGTCAACAGCTGGTTGTTTCTGCCACAAGGAGTGATTAGCCTAAGACAGTGGATTAATTATGTGTGTGTGTTATATATACATATAATACACACAAACATATATATGTGTGTGTGTGTGTATATATATATATATATATATATATTTTTTTTTAGCATGAGTTGACTCATGGGGCTTCTGCCTTATAAAAAAAGTACCAATTGCCTCTTGTTGCTCTTTCCTAATTGAAGATGACTACTATCTATTTCCCTTCATCTTGCTACCTCACCCCCGCCTTTCAGTATTATGTGAAAATTCTGAAAGAAATCATTTCAAAGTTTCCAGTGCTTTTAAAGGTAATAGAATACTCAAACCCTAACAATTTTCCTATGTGAAACTTTTGCCAGACTAAAATAGTTAACTTATGAAAAGTAAATTTAGATTGATACAAAAGAGAAAATAAGCTGATTTTTTTTTTTTTACGCAAATACCCTGAGCCAGGGTGGAAAATAAATGGAAAACTGGAGGAATTTAGATCCTTTTGTTGTAAATTTAAATATTTTTAATTGCAAAAATAATACAGACTCATTGAAGAAACTCCAAAATTGGAAGGATTTAAAGAAAAAAGGAAAAATAACTCAAAATCTGATTTCTGATAAATCATCTCTGTAACATTTTTGAGGGTATCTTTTGAAACTTTTTTGTGACAGGGGTGCATATAAATACAATGCAAGTATAAAATACCTTTAATTATTATATCAAACTACAAAACAGTTCTATAACATTTTTATTTAGTAATATAAGCATGATTACTTATCACCTAATAAAAATCTGCATCATAATTTTTAATGGTTGAACAGCATTCTATTATTTATTTAACCAGTCCCTACTGTTCAATATTTAGATTATAACTGTTTTGCTTTGCTAAACAATGAGACAAGCATCCTTGTTCATATGTCTTTGAGTAATTGTTTATTTCCTTAGAATGGACTTCTATAACTTGAATGGCTGCTTGTCAGTTCTGGTACATACTGACATATTGTCTTCCAGAAAGGTTACCCTGCTTTTTGTTTCTACCAACACTTTAACATCCAGTGTGGTTTCTTACACTCATCGGTACCAGTATTATCAATATCAATACCAGTATTATCAAGTTTTTTAAAACTTTGTCATTCTAGTCAGTAAAATATGACACCTGAATTATTTTATTTGTATTTCTTTGATAAATAATAGCAAGGTTGAGCATATTTTCATATCTTTATTGGCTTTTAATAGTTTTTAGTTTGTGACTTTATGAGATCCATTTTTCATCATTGATTTATAACAACCTTTTATATATCAATGTGTTTATTTTGTTGTTTGTTATAAATGCAATTTTTTTCTCTTCATTTATTAATTTTTATTTTGTGTGTGTTGAACTTCTTTAATATTGCCAAGTCTATTCAAAAACGCTTTAATGAACACAACAAATGTGGAAAATCAGTCATTCTCCTGCATTTTGTAATCAATTTATTTCCTTTTGGGCAGTATGGAAATGTAAATCCTTATTTCATCTTATGGTTGGAAAGAATCTATTCCCTCGGAAAGGGATTATAGTCTCCATGATGCAGTAATGGGAGATTTTTATAGGGTAGGCAGGGTCTACAGAAGAAAAAACCCTAAATCACACTCCATTGGTGGTTGCCTTATTTATAAAAATGGCATTTGAGGTTGTGTGACTGCCATCAGGTAAGCAAAATTAATTTTTAACATGAAATACTACTATCAGCAAGAACAGCCTAGGATAGGCTAGCAGTAAGAAGTGAGGGGTTTTGGGAGTGGGGCATAGCCTCTGTTTCCTCCAAAACAGCTAGAAATTTAAACTCTGGGGCTCCTGCTTGATCCAGTCAGCCCAGCTAGTATGTGTTGCCAGGTAAGGTGAATAGGCTCAGAAGTCCAAGAGCTCATCCTTGGTCCCCTCTGGAAATGAGCAGAGAATACTGTGTCAGGCAGAGGTGATCAGTCCATGGTCTGGAGACTTGGATCTCCCCGCATAGTCCTTAAAGTCAGGGTGAGACAAAATGCCAATACAAATTATATTGATGACAGTATCAGTGAGGTGACATTGAGTCCTTTGACCCAACGTGTGTCTGCCGTGTGCCATCCATTAGTAAATGGGCAAAGCCATTTGACAGATCTATCTGATACAATGAATGAATCTGACCCTCATATTTTTTTTTTTATAGCTACTTTATTTATTTATTTATTTTTGGCTGTGTTGGGTCTTCGGTTCGTGCGAGGGCTTTCTCTAGTTGCGGCAAGCGGGGGCCACTCTTCATCGCGGTGCGGGGACCGCTCTTCATCGCGGTGCGCGGGCCTTTCACTATCGTGGCCCCTCCCGTTGCGGGGCACAGGCTCCAGACGCGCAGGCTCAGTAGTTGTGGCTCACGGGCCCAGCTGCTCCGTGGCATGTGGGATCTTCCCAGACGAGGCCTTGAACCCGTGTCCCCTGCATTAGCAGGCAGATTCTCAACCACTGCGCCACCAGGGAAGCCCAGACCCTCATATTTTGAAAAACTCAAAACTGTATCCATTTGTCAAGAACAGTGGCTACTTCTTCTGCTTTATTCCCCCTGGTAGAACTAGATAACATTGCAGGCAGTAAGACGTTGCTGCATTTCACCCTGGAGTAGCCCCAAAACTGAAGAAGCTGTCTTATCAGTAGTTAGCTCCTTCTCACCAAGAATATTAAAGTAGATTTGTATGACTAGCAAATTAAAGAGACTATAGTGCCTACCACTACTGTATTCACTAAGGCACCCAAGTTATTCTAAAGAAGTCCTAATAATACATTAGGACTGTTTTGAATATTTTTATTTGATTAGCCATAATCTTCTAGTTATAGCACCCATCACCATTTTGACCACTGAAGCTTGGCCTTATTTTCTTACAGCCTAGCCCTGTGGTCTTGGGCTAATCACTAACCTGCTTGGATACAATTTTCTTCTCTATGAAATAGAAACAATATTATATGCGTCGAAGGACTGCAGGAAGATGAGCTGCAATGTTTATCAAGTGCCTAGTAAGTAGCCTGGCCCATAATAACTACTTGGCTAATTGTAGATGTTGTTAGTTTCATTTTTAGTTTTATTTCCAAACACTTCTCTTTACTTTTGGAACTCTAAAATTTGTTTTGAGAGTGGAGGACTTGTTGTTTGGATTCCTCCAATACTCTCTGTATATTCTGTACTTCTGTCCCTAGATCATTTATATTAATGGAATAGATGATCTTTGGTATGGTGATTCCAAGGTGACGAGGAGCTAAGTGGAGGCTCAGTACACACCTGGAAGTATGGATTTTCATGCCCAGCGCAAATGTGGGAAAGGCATTATTCCCACATTATAAAGGGGGTAAGCTTGAGGAGACTCTGGGTTGAGAGATGAGAGATTCACAGGTACTATGTTTATCCTACAGGGTACCACAGGGGCTTTTGTGTTCTGTAGCAAGAATTTGCACCTTATACCCTTGTAGTTAGAAGTAAAGCATACCACATAACTAATACCTAGTAAGCATTAGAGTTAGAATAAATACCATTTATTTAACGTTTCCTTTGTGTTAAGCATTTTACAGCTACAACATATGGATGGATACTATATTGTAATGGTTAAGAGTGTAGTTTTTTGAGCTAGATAATCCTGGATTGGAATCTCATCTTTATTACCTCTTTTTTTTCTGTTTTATTGAGGTATAATTGACAAAATTGTAAGGTAGTCAAAGACTATATCATGATGATTTGATATACATATGCGTTGCAAAAGGATCCTTCCCATCACGTTAATTAATACATCTAACAGCTCATGACACCTTTTTCTTTTTTTTCTTTTTTTGGTGAGAACACTTAAGTTCTATTCTCTCAGAAAGTTTTAGTTATACAATACAGTATTATTGACTGGAGTAACTATGTTATACAGGAGATCCTCAGACCTTATTCATCCTGCAGCTGAAAGTTTGTACCCTTTTACCCATCTCCCCCTCTTTTCCCCACCCGCCCCCCAGCCCCTGGCAACCAGTTTTCTACTCTCTGTTCTATGAGTGTGGCTTTTTTTCTTTTTAGATTCCATATATAAATGATATCATTCGTATTTATCTTGTCTGGCTTATTTCATTAGCATAATGCACTCCTGTTTCATCTATATTGTCACAAATGACAGGATCGCCTTCATTTTTTTAAGGCCGAATAATATTCCATTACCTCTTAAATAAGTGACTTTTGGTGCATTGTTTACACTTTCTAAGCCTCAGGGTTTCTTTTCTTCTGTAAAAAAAAAAAAAAATATACTAACAAACAGGTTATTTTCTGATATGTGGAATGTTTGTTGAATCAACAAATAATTAGTTGAGATCATACATGTGACGCTTAGCACTGTACTAACATTTGTTAATACTCCCCCTGTTAATTTTTACAATAAATTGTGTACTAAGTAACAATAATAACAGTGCTAGTAGTAGTTTCAGAAAATGCGTAGGATGTGCCAGGCACCGCGTACTGTACTGCCCTCCTTCATTTGTACCACACGTTACATGTGGATATGCCAGGCACCGCGTACTGTACTGCCCTCCTTCATTTGTACCACACGTTACATGTGGATATGCCAGGCATCGTATACTGTACTGCCCTCCTTCATTTGTACCACACGTTACATGTGGATATGCCAGGCACCGCGTACTGTACTGCCCTCCTTCATTTGTACCACACGTTACATGTGGATATGCCAGGCATCGTATACTGTACTGCCCTCCTTCATTTGTACCACACGTTACATGTGGATATGCCAGGCACCGCGTACTGTACTGCCCTCCTTCATTTGTACCACACGTTACATGTGGATATGCCAGGCATCGTATACTGTACTGCCCTCCTTCATTTGTACCACACGTTACATGTGGATATGCCAGGCACCGCGTACTGTACTGCCCTCCTTCATTTGTACCACACGTTACATGTGGATATGCCAGGCATCGTATACTGTACTGCCCTCCTTCATTTGTACCACACGTTACATGTGGATATGCCAGGCATCGTGTACTGTACTGCCCTCCTTCATTTGTACCACACGTTACATGTGGATATGCCAGGCACCGCGTACTGTACTGCCCTCCTTCATTTGTACCACACGTTACATGTGGATATGCCAGGCACCGCGTACTGTACTGCCCTCCATTTGTACCACACGTTACATGTGGATATGCCAGGCACCGCGTACTGTACTGCCCTCCTTCATTTGTACCACACGTTACATGTGGATATCATCTTCTACGTTTTCTCCTTTAGAGAAAACTGAAGCTCAGCAAGATTGAGTAGCTTGCTCAAGATGTGAACTCAGGTCTGAATCACTCCAAATATAGGTTCTTAATTACTCCATGTCTTTAATTCCACATCTGCATTTGTCGTTGTTGTTTTTAACTTTCCAAGCATCTGATCTGAAATTCCTTTCTCTTTGGGGAATTTTCCACTTGGCGGGTCTTGGTGAGAAACAGAGCCTTCCTCCCGTTATACAAGCTGAACATGTCAGATACACTGTTTACTCTCATGCCCAGTCTCCCTTACAGATGGAAAACAGTCGGGCGACCTCGGGTTGGCCAACTGCACCCCTCTCTTGGATTTTGAATTACAAATAAATGATGTAAAGAAGCAAGGCCAGCAGTGCTGGGTCAACCTCCTGTTTCCTGTTCCTGCTTGGTAGCAAGGCCAGCTAGGACTTATAACATCACTTTGGCCTGATCCTATAATTGTAATAGCATAGCCTTGGCTTCCGGTTGTTTAGTCTGCTTCTAGTTACTGAGACCTAACCATAAACTTCCAAAAGCTTCCTTTTCTGCTCAAATTAGCCATATCTGGTTCCTGATGATTACAAATAAGACCTTTCCTGATATACAATGGTGACCTACTTATCCAGGCAGATGTAACATCGTCCTGGCAGGGACAGAGGGCAGGCAAGTTCCTTGAACAGCTGAACAAGAAGAAAAAGACCTAAGAAGGAAGAATTGAAGCCAGTTCTGCTTGTGTTATAATTTTACACGCAGCTGCCTCTGTTTCACAGACCACATGCTAAGGGCCATGTCCCTTCCCCTATAACAGACGAGCAAAGTAGACCCAGGCCTTCCAACCCAGAGACCAGCAGAGCTGTACCGTGGACAATCTAGGATGAGAAAGACTTCACTCAATGTCTTTGTCACTTGATACATTGTTCCTCTGTTTGGGAAGTAGCTTCTTTGTGTGACAGGAATATGCTAAACCAAGACATAAGTAGACAGAGGTGAAAGATGCCAAAATTAGCTACAGAAAAAAAGGCGTAAGGACTTATATTTTCTGTTATTTGAAGGTGTTAAGACCCCACATAGAATATGAGTCCTTTAAAGGAAAGTTGTGAATGGCCCAGGGAATGTTGAATTTCCATATGGCAATATGTTCATGATCGGTTATGATGATGATGATGATGGTAGCATCAATAGCATTTATCAGTGTTTCCTGGGTGAAAGGCACTTTATCCTAGTGACCTTTTATCCCCATGAGGACCCTGTGAAGTAGGAAATACTGTTTCAGCATCTTCAGGGTTTTGTTTTGTTTTTTTTTTAAATTAGGAATTTACCCTAGATCACAATTGGGTGGTAGAACAACCAGAACTGGACACTAGCCTTTCCTGAATTCCCAGAGTGTGATCTTAGCAGTTGTATTGCCTGATGCAGAGCCATTTAAATGTTGCCAAAGCAATGAAACATATACCTATTTCTAACAGATTCTAACTCAGAAGTTCTGGGGTTAAGTGCAGAGCAGTTGAGTGTGATTGTCTTTACAGACAGTAGATAACTTAAGAGAAGTTGTTTAAAAGTATATTTGCATATTGCACTACACTGTCATATCTGTGATTGGTTAGCTATTGAGTAACTAACACAAATCCCAATCCCATCTCTAATCTCACTCATCTCTTGGATAATATTTGAACTAATTGAGGCAGTTATTTTTTTGTTCTTTCCCACAAACACGAATCGAACATCCAAAACATGCTTACCATTTGTGAGTATATTCTCTTAGTTATTTAGGAGTTGAGTAAGAGTGAGAGAGAAAAAGACACATAAATATGAAATACGGTCATCATTTTTTTTGTATCCTTTATGTTGTTAATCCCTCTTAGCATTTACTACCATTCACTCGTTTGTATTATTTGGGGTATAGCAGTTTATTCACACAGCATTTTTACACATGGCTTATCATTTGTATTCTATTTTAATAACACTAATAATTATAGACTATTGACAAACTCATCAGACCCTACATATTCATTTCAAAATCATGAAAATAAGGTGGAAAATGAGGTGTAAAGTGGAAAATCTGTGTGTATCTTTTCATTGGTGGGATGAGGAGCTACCTGAATATCACTCCTTTAGCTTTTCCTTCAAATGGTGCACTTTTTCCTCCATGCATAGGAGTGACTTCCATTAAGTAAACAGTAGTCTTCAGGGCAAACCTAAGAAGTAGAAACAGGAGAACTTTTCAGTTATGGTAAAATCAAACATATTTTTCTTCAGTACTGAAAAAAAAAATTCTTCATGAGAAGTTCAACCACCATGAGTTCCATGGTGAAAAACTTTCCACTTATAGATGCAACTTCCCACAGAATTCTGAGAAATGTCGTTAGTAGAGAGGGGTGTTGCATACACCTGTTTCATTTCCCTCTGACTTTTCCTCCTCCTTTCTCTATAGACATTAAAATCTATAGTGAAAACACATAGTAAGCAGTCTAGGACAATTGATATGACATTTAATCTAAATCTCCAAAGTATATTTTAGATGGGGATGCTATGAGAGTCACAGGAGGGAAAAAAATCTAGAATTATTCTTATGTGATCAAATGTACTAAAATAACAAAAGCAAATCTTATTTCTAGCTAATAAAATAGCATTCCTTATATGATGTCATATTATGGCAGAAAAGAAATATATGCGTCTATTTTCTTCTATATTAAAACTGCTAAGGAGTGGGGGGACCAGTGAACTAAATCAATTGTTTTGGGTTCAAGTTGTAGTTTTTAGTAGCCATCCTTCTTAGGAAGTTTTCGGAAGCAAATGTACTTCGTTTACTATCACCACTAAATATGCAATTGTGTAGATTTGTGAAAAAAAGTATTATCAAATATATATACTTTAAAATGATTTGTGTAAATGTATCTATTCATATTATTATTCTCCCTAAGTAAATCAAAATATACTATATACTATGTTTTTCTTCTATAGCTTAAAAGGGGAATGTATGTTGAAACTTATTCAAATATTTATTAGGTGTCTACTAAGTGCCAGGCACTCTACTAGGCAGTAGAGATTTTGTATTAGAGGTGGAAAATGTCCTTGACCTCCAGAACTGATACTCTTGTAAGAGAAATACTGGGTCAAACTAAGTCAACAGTTTCTTTACTACACAGCTTTTTACGAGTCTTGTGAATTATGAGTCTCTGATAAGGAAATGTAGTGGACAACAGATCCCAAATTTATTTGAAATCTTTTCCTTCATGGACTGTCTCATAGGATTTGTGATCCACTGAACACACTTTGAGAGACACTAGTATTCTGCAGTGGTTAGTTAATTGTTTTCTATTAAGCAACTATATACTGAATCCATGACATTATTCTGGATTTTTTGGAGGATACAATGGTGTACATGGCCACTGTGATGATAAGGGGGTCCAGTTTAGTTAGGAAGAGAAACCACAGGAGTTATAACTTAATGTAACGAAGAAATTATATATTAATTATACATATATTTATATGTAAATTACTATTTATATAGTATACAATGTCTTCTGAAGAAGATAGAGTTTTCAACTTGGGATCTCACAGGAGGTTTCACAGAGAAGGTAGACCCTGAGCTGGGCAGAATTTTTGGTTCCGACTGTACAATAAAATCAGGTATTTGCACTGGTCAATCTGACCTTGATGGAACAGCATTCCATTTGCAGGGAATAGTGTGATCAAACATGCAGTGGTGGAGATTGCCAGATTGTAATATTCCAGTACCTGGAAAGTGTTGAAACATCTGCTTTCTCCACGGTCTAGAAAAGTGAATCTCAAGTGGAATGCAAGTATAAGGGAAGCCAGTGCTCTTTGCTTTGTACACCGCTTTGATTCTACAACATGCAACAATGTAGTAATCTGTTTCAGATCGTCATTATTCAAGAGGGTTCTTAGTAACAGGAGTGGAAAGGAAGACCTCTCTTCCTGTGTTTCTGCCCTATGCTCTTGAGCCAGAAAAGATACCAACATCACTGACCTGACCTTGTCTCAGGTATCTATCAGGTATCTACTAGAATCATTCTAGTGAAAGGTAACTAGAAGTCCAAAGGACTTAAAAGATACACTATAACTTTTGTATACTTTATACACCTGGTAAAACAAAAATGTCACCTGAGTGGTCCCCTTCCCTAGAAATACCAGTATTTTTTTCCAGTGCATGGCAGAACTTTGCAGGTAAAACTGGGATAAAGGTGAAGAACAGCCTTAAAATTCTAGTCCTTGAACAGCACCTAACACACAACAGGTTTTCAATAATCTTAGCAACAATATTCACAAATAATGACCATCAGCATAACTGCTCTCTTGTGCCAAAATACATTACCATATTACTTTTTTTCCTTCAGCTTTACAACTTGGGTTCTATTATTGTTTCCATTTTACAGATTAGGAAAGTGAGGCTCAGAGATGCTAAGTCACTTGGGCAAGGTCACAGAGCTTGTAGGAGATAAACCTGTACCCTTACTGTTGGATCCTACAAACCAGACCATAATTTAAGTCGTTCAAAATATACCTCAAAACATTTGAGTAAATTAATGAATGAATCCTCATAGTCAGACTGACCAGATCATTATATTAGGTTCAGCTAAGTGGAGGAATGTCATAATAATAGTTGGACAGTTAATACACTAATTTACTTGCATTGAATTTTCTAAATGATGTTTAGCTGGTGGTTTCGTGATTATAACCATCGAATAAAAACAGGCATATTTTGGTGTTTGGAATAAGATCTCATATTGAGTAAAATACATATCTATTCCTAGACCTATATGATGTGAGTAACAGATGACATTGAGATGCCATCTAGAAGTACTCCTGTGCAGTTCATCATGTCAGCCCAGCCAATAATTTTAGAATGTTCAGAGTGGATAATATATGCAGCCATAAAGCATGTTTCTAATCAATGCAAATAATATTTTTCCTATGCTAAACCCAGAGTTAAGTTATAACACGCATCATAAGATTAATGGGCCATTTTTTTCTTCATCACTTTGCTAAATTACTTAGTTTGGAAACCATTCAGAAGGCTGTGAATTGGAGCTGAGCAGTAGGAGTGAGACTGTGCCTTTGATGATGAAATTATTTCCACCCCGACCCCTACTTCTACCTTCTTGGGAAAGAAGGCAACATTTCTTCTAGAAAAAGTCACAGGTTTATAAGCTGGCTTGTATAATACGTTTGGAGGAATATTGTGTCTTTTAAGCAGAGCCTATCTCGGCATATAAAGTATTTTTTACCTACCATTTAATGAAATTAACACTCACTTTGAGGCTAGGTCTTTTGCCATTTGACTCCTGGATCACTTCTATGAATATATTTTTTTCTTGAGATGAAGTGTGAACCCAATATAGTATCCATCATTCAGTCTATCTGTGTATCTGATGTACATCATCTGAAGCACAAGCTCCCTGAAGCCAGGCACTTTATCTGCTCTATCAGTGTAGCCCTGATCCTTAGTGTCTAGCTTTTGGAGATTCTTAATAAACATTTGTACTGAATAAGGTATGTATATGGTGAGCAAAAGTTGGCTTCCCATTTTAGAGTCAAGAGTATCCCACTCATGTTCTGTGAACACTGGATAGCAGAATCTTACTATGTTATTTTTCAGTTCCCTTTGCAAGTTTCCTGAAAGGGCATTCCTGTCCTTAGAATGTCCATCTCCTCCCATCTTCCTGGAGAATAACTCTTCTTTCTTAAATACTTAGTCCCATTATTGACTCTTTAAGATTGAATTTATTACCTCCTTACAAACAGAAAAATGCAGTGCTTTTTTTTTTTTGACATTTATCACCAGAAAATTATTCTAACACCTGAAATTCTGGACCTAAAATGCCTGGACTAGTGGTTCTCAAAGTGTGGTACCCAGACCAGCACATCAGCTGCACCTAGGAATTTGTGAGAAATGAAAGTCTTGGGCCCTGCTCCAGACCTACAGACTCGGACACTCTGGGGGTGGGGCCCACTATCTGTTTCAGCAAGCTCTCTTGGTGATGCTGATGCATACTCACGTTTGAGACTCACTGCTTAGACCTAGAACTTAAGGTTTAGGCTTCGGACAGAGCTGAGTCCTAAACACTACTAAGACTAAGACACTGCAGTGACCATGAGCAAGTTACTTCTGGGAACTTCTTACCGTCTGTGTGCCTTGCTTAGCTAATAGTGATTTAATTAATTAGAATAATGCACACAGTGTACTCAAGAGAGTAACCAAAGCATACTTTACGTTCCATAAATTCTAGCTGTTTACCATTATCATCAATCAGAGCTTACTGACACATCCTGAAGACATCCTTCTAATAAGTGTAATAATGTGGCTTGTAAAATTAACAGCTTAGAAGAGCATATTACGAAGTTCATCAGACAGGGTCTCAGCAGGAAATCAGGGGTACATCAATAAGGATAAATTGAGCCCAATGTAGAGAATCAAGAGATAGTGTAGTGCCCTGGGTTCAGTAAAAGCGTGGCTACTTTATAGGAGAGGAAGGAGAAAGGAAGCCTTGCTGGAGAGAGAGTCCTCCCCAAAGATGCTGTGATGCCCCACAGAGAAGCACTATACGTTAGTTGAGGGCTGCAGCCAACTCCCAGCAGTTTGGCAAGAATTAATACCCTAACTTCACTCCCCTCCTTCATTCCCTACAGTCTCCTATTGGTACTCTTCATTGGTGAGCCAAACAGAAGCCAGAGCAAGGACACTTACTAAGATAGGCCATGCAAGCCATGCGTATAGAGTTGGGTGGAGAAAGGATCTGGAAGGGCAAATAGGACATATTTCCCACAGGTGGTGAGCGAGCTGTAAAATCACTCACCCTTCTAACATCATTGCCATTGCAGGAGCACGGAGGAGCAAGTGGTTAGTTCTGACTCGGCAGATTCAGGAGACTTCAGGACAGAACTGGTATATGAGTTGGGCTTTAAAGGTAGATTTGAGTTTTAATGGAGAGTATGGAGTAAGAATTGGTGAAGAACCAAGGGAAAGGGAGATTCATTGCAAATGGAGAAAAGAAAAGTGGCATAAAGACAAGAAAAGTCAAGACATATGGAAGAGATAGCAAATACTCTGCGTGTGACTGGAGCAGAGAATGGGTAGACGAAGGCTGGAAGTTAAGGTGAAGTCAGTCCTTGAATAACATTAAAGTTTCCTCCTTTAACCTCAATTTCTACCTTCTACTCCCTTCATTAAGATTGGAAAATTAAAAGTGAATTTGACTGGGTTGGTGACAATGGCAGTATAAAGCAAAGAGAGGAGAATAAGAGTAAAAAATTTAGTAGTACCTTGGGAAGCTGGGAAAATGATGGGTGGTGGTGTCACATCAAAGCATGGGCAAGTGATTGTGACAAATATAGGCTTATTTCTTGACTATACGACTTCAGTTAAGGTACTTAAGCCCTCTAGTCTGCAGTCTCCCAACCTGTAACATGGGGATAAAATCTCGCTTCCTCCAAGGTTTCTGTGAGGATCTAATGAGAAATGGAAGTAAGAGTGGAGTCCGGTAATCAGTTCTTAATACATATAAACTAATGTGATGATAAGGGTAAGAATACTTGCTACCATTTATTGAATACTTATTATGTGTCCAATATTGTGCTAGTGCATTTACGTATCTTTTCTCACTTAGCTTTCTTTTCTCTTATCTCCCTTTCTATAGGCAAGAGATAACTGATGGCTCAGTTATGAGGAAACCCAGTTGTCAGGAAAATGTCAGAGGGAAAATGTACCAGAAAGTTAATTCCTAATGGATCTGTCAGCCTTAAACAGCACATGTCTGTGCTAAAATGTGTAAAATGTCTGTGCTAAAACTACTCAATTGGACAAGTTTTGATAAAGTATTAACTTAATGAATAGGCATAAACAGCTTGGAGCTTTTTGGAGGGTATGTGGTAATATTAGTATTGGTGTGATGACTTTTGGAAGTTCTATGGTATCTAGAAGTCAAAAAGAAGACCCGGAAAGGGGGAAAACTCTCTCTGAAAGGTATTGGGGAAGTCTGGCTAGTAAGACTCCAAAAGGGAGAATCAGTAAGAGGCCAGGTTATTCATAGGCCTTCTAAGAATGTGTCCATGAGAAATATTTACAATGATTGGATGCCAGAATAAAGGAGAACACTGGCTTCATAAATGGTAACTTATTTTATACAAACAGGCTAATGATAAAAATAACGAAAATCTGATGGATTTTTGAGAGTTTCCTTGACCAAACTGAGACAAAAGTGCATACAGCTAGATGCTCATAGTTTTAATCAGTTCACTTTGGAGTCAAGCAAAGATAGCACCTGAAATGGTAAGGGACTTTTATGCAAGGTCACAAAAATTTTTGGTGGTGCATTTGGGATATAAACCCATTTCCATAAGAATTCTTTCAGAAGTCAAATGTTTGCTTGTCAAAAATAGCATGAACTTACTTCTAGGAAAAGTTCCTAAGAACAAAATAATTTGGGTAATGAAGAACACTGATGTAACTGTTAATTTAAGAACCCAGAAATAGAGGTAAAGAGTAAAGCAATTATGGGTTAAGAGTCTGCATAAATTCCCCTGGAAGGGGGATACGGTCAGAGATGGCAATTTGAAAACAGTGAGTCACCAAAAGTAAAAGTTTAAATTACAAGCTGTTTGGGGGTCTTCAAGAGAGATTTTATAGATTGAACAACAACAGCAGCAAGGATAAAATATAAGGCTGTCATGTAGACTGCAACCTGAAAAGAAAGCATTGCAGAAAAGCCACATCATCCTGAATTTATATTTCCGTGTATTTGAACGGATTGGAGAGCAGTAAAGTTGTTTGAAAAGCGAGTGATTTAAGTCAGCCAGCTTGTGAATAATACGAGATATTTTTGCATTTACATTAATTTATGTCCATAAATAACGAACTTTAACAATGAACAAAATCCATAATCCTGATAATGCTAAGAAAACTGGAAAGATACCTTTACCTTGAAAAGACAGGATAAAGAAGACAGCATAGAAATTTAGGGAGATTGCAGTTTTGGAAAAATTATATTAACATTTATTAGCTGCTATGGCTTTGAAATGTGATGATTTAAAGAAGGAAGTAGACTGTTGATTTCTAAAAGGTAATGTGTTGGCTGAAAGAGAAGAGAATCTTGTTGAGACCTAAAGTGTTCTTTTAAGGATATATTTCAATGTCATTTCAAAAAATAAACACATTTCCCATAACAAAGCAGTGAGGTTAATGGAATAATGCAGGTGAAAGCTTTTTGGCCCAAAGGAGTTCCAGCAGGGCAAAGTATTACTGTTTAACACACCATGACCCAGGCCTGTGAGTGCCAGCACAGTGGCTGTTTTTACAAGATCTGGTACAGTATTCACAGTAGTTCTGGCCTTAGCACTAGGCAAGGATCATTCTGTTTGTATCTTCCCGATTGCTTCCTCTACAGAAATGGGATAATCCCTCCTCTTCTAAACTGGAAAGTAGTTTCTTCACTCAATAAAACTAAAGTTTATTCTCCAGGTTGAGCTTTTCCAACTCTTAGAGGTCTAAAATGAATGATATGAAACATACTATATTTGCATCTATTTTTATTTAAGAGTTATCTAAGGAGATTTATCTAATTAAATAGGAATTTCCTTACAGATGCCAAAATAAACAATCAACAAGTTTTCTTTAAAAATCATATATATTATATAACAAGATCCACCTAAGAGTTAAAATGTAAGTAGGTATACAATTTAACTATTTGAAGATAATTTTTCTTCTTACCACTGAAGCAATAAGCAGCTAGTAGTACAGTTTGGGGAAAACAATATTTCTGGCTTTTGTTTGTTTTATTTTAATTTGTGATATTCATGAGATCTTTTGTGAAGCCTTTGGGTATAGAGTAAAATTAATGGGTTTTTAACTTTGTATTGACTCGTATTTTTGTAGGTTTTAATTTTTTCTTCTGGCTTTAATCTATACTTTTACTTTTTCATTTAGAAATAATTTATTTTTCTCAGGATTGCAATCTCAGTGCAATCCTCTACTTTTCTATTTGTTGGACGTTCTCTTAGACTTCTACATTTTTGTCTAGTTAGTACATTTCTAGTTTTTTATACAATTGATAAGAACTCTTATGAATTCTTTATATTTTCTCTTTGGAGACAAGATTTATAGGGATTTCCTTGGGCTTAAACTAGATAGAAAAACGAATTTGCATATGAAATGTTGAAGGCTTTGTTACAAAGTGAGTTAACATTATATGTATATTTGAAATAATCTATGTACTTCAACCAGAGCACCTAGCTGTTAACCTCCAGATTAATATCTATCATAAAATATGTACATGCTTCCAACACATGGCATTGCCTCGTATTACTGCATGTCCAGGGGAAATTGTTTTGTCTTGTAGCAAAAGGCATTAGCTCTTTGCACATTTTTTTTTTTTTTTTTTTAATGACAGCTATCCAAAAAGCAAGCTGAACCCTTCTATATGAGGACAGAAAAGGACAATTTTTAGACAGGTCTAATATGCAGTTGTACCTTTCAGTCACTTAGAGAGAAGGCTTAGACCCCTGAAGCCCAAAGTCACAGGGATTTTAGGATTATGGTGGTATATACCTCCAGTTTATAGAAAAATAATTGCGTTGTAGAAAATCCAAGTTAAATTAGGACTAAAATACAACTTAAATCTAGAACTAGAGTTTTACTGCCCCAAATACTTGTAAACTCTAGGTTACTGCTCTGTTGTCCATATTATCAGTTGCAAAATATTCAACTTAGTCTTTCAATGCTAATAAGAACATAAAAATGCATTATGTCTAAAAGCAGAACATGATTGCCAAGCCAGATCTGCACATTATCTGAGAGTATGGGGGGCCACTCAAGCGGCATTTACTTGTTTGCTACTGACCTTCAGTTAGACTTGCTCAAGAATTGTTACAATGTAGTAACATACACCCATATGTACTGTTGAGTTTATTGAAAACACACGCAAACATGCACACACACACACGCACACCAGCACACTAGCACGCACCTACTCTAGAGCCTAGAATTTTAAGAGTCAGAACTTTTCATTTGCTTCTGGATTAAGATGGACCCTGTATTTCCTCAGCATGCTAATTAGAAACTCTATAAACAATTCAAAACCAGCTTATTAAAATTCTGTTTTTAAAAAATTGATGTTAAATATTATCCCCAGAGAGTTCTACTCTGACTTTTCAAATTGTTTTTTTCTCCCTTCATGGGATAAACAGTTGGGGTTTCTTTTTGTTTGTTTTTTTATCTCTCATTATAAAAAATTCTATCTTAAAAGCTGATTTATTATTTCTTCCTTAGCATGGATGACATGGGAACAAAGATGATATTTCATCAGTCTTGTTTTTATTTAAGTTGAAAGGTTATATATTTCTACTATCTACTGCAATAATGATAAATATTTTTATAATGCTTGTAAATCTTATGAGATTATTTTTTTTAGTTTGTATTTAAGGCATTTACTCAAAAGGGACCATATGCCTCAGTTCATGTTACTCTATCATCAATGTGTATGGTCACTCTATTTTCTAATACTTTAAGATTGGTTTTGGCCCTGACGTTCCTCTGCCAGATTTATTTCCTTTATTTCCCCCTGTATAGCACCATTTGGGCCATTTAATATGTAATTTCCCAACTCATCTTTCATAGTTATTTTAAACATACGTATATATTTGAAATACTGAATTGTTTTGTATTTTCTAATTTTTGCAAAAGTAGTATCGACTAAAAATCACATCCTATTCTTTTATTTTTTTCTACACAAAATTATTGTTTTAAAATTTGTCTGTGTTGCTCCTTATAAATTATTGTTTCTGGCCACTGTCTAATATTTCACCATATGTTAATACCATGTTTTGCTTATCCATTACCCTGGTGATACATACTTAGGCTATTTTCAACACTTTATGTCCACCATAAGGCATTAGTACACTCTTTCCACATGTCCCCTTGAGTAACAGCGCAGAGGAACAGTGCAGCCATGGAATGGCTGAGGTAGAAGTCATACATATGCCTTATTTCACAGATTCCTCCCCAGAATAGCTGTACCATTTTCCCCTCACCAGCAATACTTGGAATTTCTCTCTTGCCATATCCTTTGTCACCACATGCTGTTAATTTGCATTTTTTAAAATTAATTAATTAATTAATTTTTGGCTGCGTTGGGTCTTTGTTGCTGCACGCGGGCTCTCTCTAGTTGCAGTGAGCGGGGGCTACTATTCGTTGTGGTGCACAGGCTTCTCTTTGCAGTGGCTTCTCTCGTTGCGGAGCACAGGCTCTAGGCACGCGGGCTCAGTAGTTGTGGCTCCCGGGCTCTAGAGTGCAGGCTCAGTAGTTGTGGTGCATGGGCTTAGTTGCTCCACAGCATAATTTGCATTTTTACTTTTGGAAGTTTGGCATGTGTGGATTCATATGAAATAAGGTGTTTTAATTCTGCATTTCTCTGATTCTAGAAAAGTTAGGTCTTCATATACTTTCTTGCTATTCATGTTTTCCATTCTATGAATTGCCTATTCATGACCTTCGCTTATTTTTCTATTGAGTATTCTGTGTCTTTAGAGATGTAGAAGTTTTTGTATTCAGATGTTGAGTCCTTTATTGGGTTTTAGATAAAGTATATGTCTTCTACCCATCAATTGTTTTTCAGTCTAACTTTGGTATCCTTTATTGTACATAAAATTCTAATTTTTTATTAAAGTATAATTGATTTACAATATTATGTTAATTTCAGGTGTACAACATAGTGATTCAATATTTTTATAGATTATGCTCCATTGAAAGTTATTATAAAATATTGGCTATATTCCCCATGTCCTACAATATATCCTTGTATCTCATTTATTTTATACATAGTTCTCTGCACTTCCTAATCCCCAGTCTGTATCTTGCCCCTCTCGCTTCCCTCTCCCCACTGGTAACCACTAGATTGTTTTCTATATCTGTGAATCTGTTTCTGTTTTGTTGTATTCATTCATTTATTTTATTTTTTAGATTCTACTTATAAGTGATATCATTACAGTATTTGTCTTTGTCTGACTTATTTCACTAAGCATAATACTCTCCAGGTCCATCTATGTTGTTGCAAATGGCAAAATTTAATCATTTTTTATGGCTGAGCAGTGTTCCATTGTTTATATATGCCACGTATTCTTTACTCATTCATCTGTTGATGGACACTTAGGTTGCTTCCATATCTTGGCTATTGTAAACAATGCTGTTATGAACACTGGATGTGGGTGAGTGCATCTTTTCAAATCGGTGTTTTTGTTTTCTTCAGATATATACCCAGGAGTGGAATTACTGGATTATATGGTTGTTTTTGTTTTTGTTTTTTTTAACGTCTTTATTGGAGTATAATTGCTTTACAATGGTGTGTTAGTTTCTGCTTTATAACAAAGTGAGTCAGCTATACATATACATATATCCCCATATCTTCTTCCTCTTGTGTCTCCCTCCCACCCTCCCTATCCCACCCCTCTAGTGGCTACATCAGTTAACATTCCCACCAACAGTGTACCAGGGTTCCCTTTTCTCCACATCCTCGCCAAGGCTTGTTATTTTTGTTCTTTTTTTTTTTTTTAACTTTTGGGTTTGTTTGTTTATTTATTTGTTTGTTTATTTATTTATGGCTGTGTTGGGTCTTCGTTTCTGTGCGAGGGCTCTCTCTAGTTGCGGCAAGTGGGGGCCATTCTTCATCGCGGTGCGCGGGCCTCTCACTATCGCGGCCTCTCGTTGCCGAGCACAGGCTCCAGACGCGCAGGCTCAGTAATTGTGGCTCACGGGCCGAGTTGCTCCGCGGCATGTGGGATCCTCCCAGACCAGGGCTCGAACCCGTGTCCCCTGCACCGGCAGGCAGATTCCCAACCACTGCGCCACCAGGGAAGCCCTCCTGTTCTTTTTTATGATAGCCATTCTGACAGGTGTGAGGTGATATCTCATTGTTGTTTTGATTTGCATTTCCCTGATGACTAGTGATGTTGAGCATCTTTTCATGTGCCTGTTGGCCATCTGTATGTTTTCTTTGGAAAAATGTCTATTCAGCTCTTCTGCCCATTTTTTAAACTCAGATTTTTTATATTAATAAATTTATAATTTTAATACAGTTAAATTCATCACTTTTGCTTCATACAATGTATGCTTCTTTTTTTTTTTCAAAGATCTATTTCATCTCTTAACCTGAAATCACAAATATATTACCTTGTAATTTCTTTTATTCTCTCTAGATTTTATTTTTCACATTTAGATATTAAAACTATTGTATTTTAGTTTTGTACATTAGGTGGAAGTATATAACATAATGGTTAATAGAATGATTTCTGTGGGGTTTAAGTTCCAGCTCCACCATGTCCTTCTTAGGCTAGTCATTTTATCTCTCCTACCTCAGTTTTCCCACCTGTAAAATGAGGATAATAGTTTATGCCTTGTGGATTTTTTTGTGAAGATTAGGTGAGCTATATAGGACTGGGTACAACATAAGTGGTATCACTAGGTTAAGATCCAGTCTCATATCTCTTTTTAAAATGAGACTGTTTCCCCAAAAGCTGTAATTCACCTTCCTTCATTGGACTATGATTCCATCTCTTTCATGTGCCAACCTCCTATCTGTATATAGCTCTATTTCTAGGCCACCTGTTTGATTTGTTTTCTTGTTTGCCATTTCTTCCAAGGGCATCACACAGTTCTTATCTATCATGACTTCCCAATATATCTTAATGTATAGGGCACATTCTCCATTTTGAGCTTATTTTTCAAAACTACCTTAGTTGTATGGAGAACTTTATTCTTCCAGATATATTTTACTTTATTTTAATTTTTTTTATAGGAGATAGAGCAATCTGCTCTTTTTTTTTTCTTTTTTTTTTTTTGGCTGCATTGGGTCTTCATTGCTGCATGTGAGCTTTGTCTAGTTGCAGCGAGCAGTGGGGCAGGAGGCTACTCTTTGTTGTGGTGCACAGGCTTCTCATTGCAGTGGCTTCCCTTGTTGCGGAGCACAGGCTCCAGGCTCGTGGGCTTCAGTAGTTGTGGCTCGTGGGCTCTAGAGCGCAGGCTCAGTAGTTGTGGTGCACCAGCTTAGTTGCTCCGTGGCATGTGGGATCTTCCCGGACCAGGGATCGGACCCGTGTCCCCTCCATTGGCAGGCAGATTCTCAACCACTGCACCACCAGGGAAGTCCCCCAGATACATTTTAGAATCACTTTTTTATGCTGTCCTTCAAAAAAAAAAAAAGAGCTTGGCCTTTTATTACAGTTGCATTTAATTTTATAGATTAATATAAGGACATTTATATTATTATAGTAAGTCATCTCATCCATACCTGTGATATATGTTTCTTTTACTCATGTGTCCTCTAATAAAGTTTTCATTATGAAGATTTTCTGCATCATTTATTAGGTGAAACCCCATACTCTCTATAGGTGTTGTTACTATGGTAAATTCATCTTGTATTGTATCTAGATATTGATGCTGTGGAGGAACACAGTTGATTTCGGTGTATTAATTTTTTTCCAGCCTCTATGTTGAGCTCTTTTCTTAGATTTAATAGCTTATTGATTTTCCTGTGTTTCCAATTAAATACATAATCAAAACAATCTATAAATATGACATTTTTATCTATATTCTTCTAAACCTTCTCTCTCTCTTTCTATTTCTCTCAATACACAGCTCCAAAAAGGTCAGTTCCAATAGATCAGTAATGTTAGAAAGCTTTATCTCAATTCTCTCCTTAAAGGAAATGCTAATTTAAAAAAAAATTAGTAGTGTAATAATTTTTGTTAGTGTATACACGTGCCATGTATTTTTGGTATACAGCCTTTATCAAGGAAAGATAGTTATTATTTGGATCTAGTTTTATAAAATTTACCCTACCCAATAGATTTTGAACCTCATGGGATGCTTTTTATCTCCTCTATCTAAAAAAATGATGATATGATTTTCTCCTTTTATTTGACTAATACAATGAATCACATGAATTGATTGGCCGATATTGAACCAACCTTGCATTCTCAAGGATACACCCACTTGACCAAATCGTATTATAGGATAGATTAGCTTTTGCTGTATTACAAACCACCTCAAAACTTAGTGGCTTAAAAGAGCAATTACTTGGCAATTTGGGACTGGATTCATCTGGGTAGTGTGTTACTTTTGGTTTTATCTGGGCTCCTTCATGCGGTTTTAGTCAGCTGATGGATCAGCTGAGTGAGAGCTGGTCTGAGACAGCCTCGCTCACATGTTTGGTGGTTGGCTTGGACAGTGGGAACACCTGGTCCACTTGTCTTCAGAACCTATTGGGCTGGTCCTCGGCAACTGAGCCATCAAGCTCTTTTGCTATTGTCTCATCATGTGGGTTGAGTATGCCAAAGCCCAGTCCTGCTGGAGTGGTGACTCAGGAATGAGGGTGTCAGAAGGGGATTGTACCATAATTTTTGAAACATCCTATCACAATGTTTTTAATATACCTTAAAAGTCTGTGGAATAATACTATGTTTAGGGTTTTGACTTCTATTTTTAATAAGGAAAATTTGATTGTAATGTTTTTTTATATTGCCCCTGTTTGGTATAATATTCTTCTTCCACCTCTAGCCCCATTATTCTAGCTTGGGGTACTTAAAATGTATTGAAAGGGATAGAAATGAGTATTGCATCTTAAATAAAATAGTCTTGGACAAGTGGTTCCCACTTATCACTGAGGTTGTTCAAAAGGCTGCTCTCTCACAGTGGACTATTGAACCCTTATGCACACCAAGCATTACATCTCATTTATACCTTACTAGCATTCTTGTGCTGGTTCCTTGTTTTTAATTTAAAAAGTAATAAGTACTTGAAAAAATACAAAGTAAGAAGCAAAAACCCTCCATCACCCTGGTCTCTTTCCCTCACAGGGAAAACAACTATAAAGTTAAGATGTCAATTCAAAAATATTTACAAGATGAAAATGATTCTTAAAAGTCCTTGGGGGCATTTAATCATTGAAGGGTATGCTGAAGAAGGTAAGTAACAGTTTGACCTCCAATCCAGAAACTATTGGCAAGAAGTGTAAACAGTGCTCTAACAACATGGCCTAATAGAACTATAGAACTATAGAAAAAGCTAGGATTAGGATTATTGGGCCCAAATTCACATTTTTCATAATGAAGAACCTGAAAATCATGAAATATTGACTGATCTCTAATTCTAAGTCATTCCAGAATGCTATTTTCTATGTCGAAGAATGGAGTTTGAGAGAGAAATAAGAAGGAATAAAGTCCAGTTTGGTTTTAAAGAATCATGGAGAGGGCTTCCCTGGTGGTGCAGTGGTTGAGAATCTGCCTGCCAATGCAGGGGACACGGGTTCGAGCCCTGGTCTGGGAAGATCCCACATGCCGCGGAGCAACTACGCCCGTGAGCCACAACTACTGAGCCTGCGTGTCTGGAGCCTGTGCCTCCGCAACAAGAGAGGCCGCGACAGTGAGAGGCCCGCGCACCGCAATGAAGAGTGGCCCCCCGCTCGCCGCAACTAGAGAAAGCCCTCGCACAGAAACGAAGACCCAACACAGCCAAAAAATAAATAAATTTAAAAAAAAAAAAAAAAAAAAAAGAATCATGGAGAAATGAAGATTATTTCTTTCATAATTTCCCTGTAGATAGAGCTCTTCTATGACTGATTGTTTCATTAAAGCAGGGGAATACAGGATGTTATCCAGAAAATCACATCAGTTTACTTCAAGTCAGTCCTCTTCTGGGCAAACACATCTTTAACTTCATTTGTATTACATAGTATTTTAAATTATGAATTGTTTTGTCTTCTCAGGTCAGTTTCTTTTAGCCACGTGGGTTTGTTCTCTATTTATTCCTTCCTCCTTCCGTCTCTTCTTTCTTCTCTCCTGTACTCCCCTTTTTATTAGTGAATTGGAAAGAAGATTTCCTTATATATGCTAAACTCTGCAATAGCAAAACCCCAAAATATAACTAACATTTTATGAAGAAGACAATAACTAAAAAAAATTACAGTGGAAAAATCTTAGGAAACTGGAAGGAATTTGGGGGTCTTTCTGTCTTGAAGTAGATTTGGAATGTGAATTTCAGGTTCTCTTTTTAATGCAGGGTTGCTAGTTGAGACTTTATTTTGTTTCCAAAAAAACAATCAGCTTACATACTTTTTTTAACAAGGTTTTCTTCACCTTTGGAAATTAGTAATGATTAAAAAGAATATTATATACTTAAGTGATGTCTAACTTTTTTCCTCATGAGTTCACTGTACTTCAGGTTACAGCCCTGATCTGTTTAAGCCTCCAACAATCCTGAGAGGGAGCAAAGGGGCAGATGTTCTTTCCTCATTTCACAGATGAGAAAACTGAGGTTCAAAGATTCAAACTGAGGTCAAGTGCTTCTGCCAAGGTCATTCTCTGAGGTGAAGCCGGAGCCAGGAATAGCACCTCATCCTCTTGTTTTCTCTCATGTGATTCTCCATCCGCTGACCCACTCTGACTATAAAAACGCACTGTACCAGGCCTCACGCAGTCCCTGAAATGTCCTTTTAGTAGGACACCATGATAGTGACAAGATTGAGCAGATATAAAGAATGCTGTAAAAAAGGACCTATTTTGTTGACTCCATCCCATAAAATTCCACAGCCACACTGCATGAGAAACATGAGACATCCATTAAGATCATGTTCCCGTTAGCTCTAGCTAGAACTAGATTTTGCAGAAATTGAAGAGACATCTTGTGGCCTGACTGCTGAAAACGAGTGTCTCAGGAGTCAGAGAGGCATTGCTGCTCAACGAAGTCAAGAATGCCCTTTGCTAATTGTTTCTCCTCCATTTCTGAGGGAATTTAAATTCATGATCGGCACCATATATTATACTTCAATACTATTCATCATCCATCTTGTACGTATTTGCAGGAAAGAACGTTGCCCAAGTCGTTATATCCCCCCATGATTCACAGTCGTGTGACCTTAGGTGGCAGCTCAGCAGGAGCTTACCAGTGCCTTAAATCATCCCTGTTGTGGACATACAAGAGCATGACCTCCGACTTCCCAAGCTGTCTCTTCATGAAACGAAAATGGAACTGAGAGTCCAGGGGAAAGTTTTGAAAGTGTCTGGCTCTTATAGTCATCTAATGAGGTCCTCATTTCTAGCTGCTAAGCCTGCCCTTTAATTGGTGGTCACTCGAAAATCAATGATAATATAACTGCCCAACTCTTTGGAGCTATTTTTCCCTCTGCTTTCTATCCTGCAAGTGCACGATAAAAGAAACCACCCATTCAGCCATTATCTTGTGTCACTTACTATTCAGAGATCAGTCTTCCTTTATGTGCTCCTTCAGGAAAGACCTGGGGTTGTATTTTTCACTTGCCTTTCAGGCAGAGAGCAGAGTCCTTGGCACAGATAAAGTCCTCAAAAATGTTAGATGGGTAGATGGGTGGGCAGTGGATTGCAGCACATGAGCAACTACAGTAACATTGTGATTTTTTACTGTACATGACAAGGAAATGACTTCAGTTGGGGAAATAAATGCCTAGCACATATGCCACCACTTTCCCCTTCCGTCTTCATTACAGTCCTTACTAATCTATTATGACATTTTTTCCCATTGGGTCTAGACATTACCTCAGGATCCTTGCAGAATATAAACAGTCCTGTGCAATGTAAACCTTGTATAATATAAACAATGCTTTACTGTTTGATTTGAGTTGGGACATGAGAAGAATCCTATTTTCCATCCATAACATAGACGTTGGGAATAATAGCTAATGTTTATGTAAACATATAGATTCATAGGATAGAAAAAATAATTTTTAAGAAATAACCTACCTAGTACAGACTCAGGGGGAAAATGTATGTTAACTTGATTATAGAAATTTGGTTCAGCCACTCAGCTTCAACCTTCAAAAATCATGTCACTTTTTATTTTAAACCAACATATGAATCCAAGGTACAGCAAAATAAACCATAAACCTTGCAGAACAGGGCCCTTCTAGATACGATCTCGTTAGGACCTGATCCTCCATGATTGTATCTACACAGAGGGGTAATGCCAGGTTCCCTACTGGGAAGTTGGGTTGGAGGAAGAGATAGATGTAGAGGTACTACGGATAATTCTAGACTGACGTGGTCGTCAAGAAGTCCTATGAAAAATAATTTCTGGTAAGTATAGAGTAAATCAGCAATGAGAAATGGAGAGGATTGGAATTAAGTAGACTCATCACTAGTCCGTGGTTATTACCAGTGTACCAGTTTAGCAATGAATTACTCAAGGCAATTGATGCTAGGTAGTATAACAAACACTCCTGAAAGCCAAGTGTCTTAACTTAATAAATGTTTATTTCTCTTGTCAGAGACCAGTGTGAATTAGGTGGTTCATTCTTAGCAGATTGCTTTCAAGTAGTGAATCAGGAACCCATGCCCCCTCCACCTTGAGGCGTTGTCTTAAATGCGTGACTACCTAAACTACAGCAGAAAGGAACATGGCAGTCATGCATAATATCTCCTGGCCAGGCCTGAAAGTGGTAGACCCATACCCTTTCAACAAGAATGCAAAAACGTGACCTCTGCCTGGCTCCAAGGGAGGTTAGAAAAGGTCATTGTTCTGTGTGTCCAGGAAGAGGAGAATGAAATGCATCTCAGTGTCTCATCCATAGCTGAAGGCAGGTAATCTGTGACAGAGAGCAATGTTTGCAGATGGTGTTACATGAAGATTGAGGAAGATTGATTTCTCAGTCATTGAGGAGTACTGTCCCATCTGAGTTCTGAATGGTAATAAAGTCATCCACTGAAAACTTACCCATCTAGTTTGTGTGCAAGATATTATGAATTATAGTCTTACCGTTAATTTAGCAGACCCACAAATATTTACATCTACCGAGCACTGTGCTGGCAACTGCACCCTACCAGTACTTCTTTCCTGGGCCCTGGATAATTTCCAGTAGTTGGTATCAGGATCTGAGCTATCCACTTGATGTGGGCACTAGTCCCCTTGTAGCTCTCTCACAGGAGCCTTTAACCATTCTTGGCCAAAAACAAAGGAAATGGGCCAGAGTTACTACTCTGCTTATCAGAAAGTGTCTCCTAAAGTCTTGTCTCCTAAATCATTTTTCTGGCCCCTTTATAGTAATTCTTTCTTTCTTCACATTTCTTGGCCTACTGGACACTATAATCAAATCCTCCCTCAATTTTCTTTTTCTGAAGTATATAAAATTACATTTTCTTCAGCCTTTTTAAAAAAAATGATAATTAGCTTGTTTATTTGTATTTGGAAAATCTAATGAGATCACATGTTCAAAAATCACATACTATCAAAAGATAAATAGTAGTAGTAATTCCTTCTGGAATTTTTTTCCCCCTCGTCCAACTAATTTTAGGTCCCTTACCCCCTTTCTTAGCAACTTTTATTAATTTCTTATGTGTCTATCGGAAGTTTTTTGTGGACATAGGCAAAGGTACATGTGTATGTTTCAGAGGTTACTGTTGTCATGAATTCACAGAAGCCGGAGCCTGGAAAGCATTAAGTGGTCCTGAGCACCCCATTTCCAATGAGAGAGCGTAGCAGTGCTCAAACGGCTGGGTGTCCTATAATTCAACTCAATTCTGGCACTATCTACCTGTAGATAGCATCAGATCTCACATGTTAAGGGCTCAGTCCAGCAGGAATGCACACACACACTTCAGATGCCAGTCACCAAGTATATGTTGTCACGTGTGCTTCTGACCCTTGTACCACAGATCAGAGGTTCCAACGACCCCCTTCTTAGCTTTAATTAATTTGCTCAAGTGACTCATAGAACTCACAGAAATATTCTATTAACTATATTAACCAGTGTATCATAAAATGATAAAACTCAGCAACAGCCAGATAGAAGACACGTACAGGACGAGGTATGGGGAGAAAGCACGGAGCCCACTCTCCCCAAATCTCCATGTGCTCACCAACTGGGACGCTCCCTGAACCCTGTCCTTGGGGGTTTATGGAGGCTTCGGTACACAGGCATGACTGAATAACTCATTGGCCATTGGCGATTGAGTTCAATCTTGAGTGGCTCTTCCCTGCCCTGAGGTCAAGGGGGGGGGACTGAAAGTTCCAACCTCTGATCCCAAGGTTGGCTCCACTGGCTGCCCGCTCCCATCCTTAGGTGCTTTCCAAAGATCACCTTGTTAACATAACAAAAGACACCATTATCATCTCATCACTTAGGAAATCCCAAGGGTTTTAGAAACTCTGTGGCAGAAACTGGGACAGAGACCAAAAATATAATTCTCATTACTCCCAAATCACAGTTATCTAGGTAAATGTTTGTTATCACCCCAAACAGGCAGTAGTCACCAAGGAAAATAAGTTAATTGCCAGTCTTTTCTATTAATTTTTAAAAATCAGATTTAAGAAGAGAATTTTTTTAATGGCCAGTGAAAATGTCTCTTACTTTAGCTCTTGCCTTTTTCTACTTATTATTTATTTTTTCAATTTTTAGTTTAGTTTTGAAAAGTGTCTTTAAGTTTTTTTAAGGTTAGAACTGAACCTTCTAGGGTTAAAAAAATATTGCCTTTTTTTTTTTTTATAAATTTATTTATTTATTTATTTTGGGCTGCATTGGGTCTTTGTTGCTGCACACGGGCTTTCTCTAGTTGCGGTGAGCGGGGGCCACTCTGCGTTGAGGTGCGCAGGCTTCTCATTGCGGGGGCTTCTCTTGGTGCACAGCACGGGCTCTAGGCGCGCGGGCTCAGTAGTTGTGGCGCACGGGCTTTGTTGGTCCGTGGCATGTGGGATCTTCCCGGACCAGGGCTCGAACCCGTGTCCCCTGCATTGCCAGGTGGATTCTTAACCACTGCGCCACCAGGGAAGTCCAATATTGCCTTTCTTGAAAGAGAGATCATTTTAGACTTAGTGAAATGGATTTGATGCTAGAGAACATGTGACATCATACATTGGACCTTTTTGAAATGATTTACATTATATCAGCTACATTTTAAGTCCAGCAACTATAACCAAAAAAAAGAAGAAAAAAAAAAGCCCTGCTAATTAAGGCAACTTTGCAGATTGATGGCATTAGTTTATCAATTAAGATCTCAGTTTTAAACCAGATTTTTCCTCTAAATAGTGATACAAAGAACACTAGTTTTATGGTCATTCTAATTAGTCAGACAGCCTTCTGATTGTTTAGTGCCTTCACTTGAAGTTTGTTAAATATTTTGAATATCACCTATGCTCCCATGGGACATTAGTGAATGTGAAATGAACAAAAAAGAAAAAAACAAAAAAAAAAGTAAGAAAAAGGATTTTGTAGTAAAATAAACTTGAGAAATCCTGGGTTCAGTAAATTTAAACATGTTTTGTGACTGGAGGACTTTTGAGATGTGGAATGAGTTATAATGTGCTCTGTGAATTTCACTGTTAAGTAGTTTGGTCTGAAGTGTTTTTAAACTTTATTTGGCTCTACAACCCTTTGTCAGTGGAACATTTTAAAGGACTCTTGTTTCTAGCAACTTTGGAAAATGCTGTTCTGGTCTCAGTTAAGCCCTTGAAATCTTAGCATTTGGAAGCAGACCCACACACAAGCTCATCCAATTTCTGGTACAGAAATCTACCGTGTATCCATGCTATAGGCTCACTCAGCTGTGGATGAGTATTTTGATAACAAAATGCTCACTACCCATAAATCAGCTGATTCTATAGTCAGAATGCTGGTCTGTTAGGAGGTTTTAACTTTTTAAGTGCCCTTTACTATTAGAAAATTTTGAGTTTTAAAATTTTGTCTATTGGACCTAGATCTGATCTCTGGATTAAGATAAATCCTACTCAAGTAAAATAATCCTTATTTTTCAAGGATAATTTGTACATAAAAAAAAAATCCACATACTTAAAATCATCTGTAAATAGTGACCGAAGAGTAATTGAAAATACATTTGAAAATAATTTTCATTTGAAATTTATGTCAAAATATGTTATTATATAAATGAATCCAGTATATTTTCTCTTATAGCCAATAAAATTTAGGTTAAATTTTAATTAAGCACAATTGCTACAATTAAAAAAAAAGAATTACATTTTGTTTTGAGTGATTATTTCAGCAAAACTGGTTTATGGGACAGTAAACTGTCCTTCACCGCATGTTCAATGTTAGCAGCTCAAACAGACAGGCTAATTCTGGTAAAAATTCATCAGTTTTCCAAGGCCTTCTCTTAATTATTTGATACTTAATTGTTTTTTCTTTTACTTCTATTATATCTCTTTTTTAAATTGTTAACTACACATCCTCATTTATCAGTGGCTTTGTATGTTTAACCCAGCAGATCTCTGGTATTATTTACAATGGCTTCATGATATTGTATCTTTAAAATTCAGAATTTCACTTTACAGTTGATTTGAATTTTATTTCTATTATATGGTATTATGTTTATGTTATGAATCCATCAGTGAGTAATTTGCTGAAACAGGATGAGCAGTTTGCTGACTTAGAAGGGCCGGAATCTATAGACACCTTAAAATTAGGATGTAGATAACGAATAGTTGGATGACAAGAAACCCTGTTATATGAAAACAGGAATAATGAGTGTCCCAAATCTTATCTTTTCTGTTCTTACTTTTCTCCAAAGGTTAGTTCTAGAGTCCTTAATTCTCCATTCAGTATTAAATTATTGACTATTTGCAGCCTTCCCACCATTCTCCCCACTTCTAGGTCTGAGTGTGATGAACCTTTTGGTTTCATCCTTTCTTTGTGAAGTAGTGTTCCTAGTCAAGCCAGAAGGCTGTTCCGTTAAAGGTTTAGCATTGTAGTGAGTTTAGTAGTAAGGGTAAGGATAAGTGGTCTTCAGCCCGTCACAGTCTTCCACCCCAACTTTCTTCTGATCAATTTCCTGCAGTAGAAAAATTAGACAACCAGACTGAATGATTGAGTCCCTGACTATGACTAGCAATTAACTACTCAGCCCTGGCTTCCTGGGCACGCCATCCTTCAAAAACAGCCTGCCGGATGAAATCTCAATTCCCTAGCTTGGCATTCAAGATACTCATACTCTAATCCACCAAAATCCACTTCCAGTAGTTCTCCCCACTTCTTTCCTTCATACAGCAAATATCCATTCACCCAACTGCATTCACTTATCTGGAGTACAAGTTCTTTTCCTTATATTCCAATATATCCCTATTTCATCTGCCTAGGAAGTCTTTCAAATTCTTCACTATCCTAAATCCTACATGGTGTTTACTTTCCTACCTTTACAACTTGACCTTAAGAAAATTTTTGCTTTCCAAGATCTATAAGTCAACAATCAATAAACCATTAATAAGTTCATAGGCTGCTTCAATACAGTTCTCCTCAATACAAATATAGTTGTCAATCCTTAATAATAACAGCTTATATTTGATCACATAGAAACATATTTTAACTCACATACTTGTTATCTAAAATGATAGTATAGCACTCTTCATTTTGTTGGTTATTTTCACATGTTTTAATGTCAGTATCAACTCTTTGAAGACTTAAAGTATATGTTGTCCATTTTTTCAGTCTTTTAGTATCCTGCCCTGTTTTACACTTACTGGGTGTTCAATAAATGACTTTGACATTTCACAGAATGGAGAAAATTTTCCCTAATCCTACCTAGCCCTACAAACCTTGGCCCTCTCTTACTTTGCACATCACTTGTTAATGGCAGCTGGGCAGTTGTGTTTGATAGAAATTCAAGAAAAAATTTCTACATGTTTCAAGACCAAAGCCACAGTTATATGAGGACCTTAGTCAGCATCATGAATATATTCTTAAACATATACAATGGAGAATTGAACTTTTATGATTTTGCGATGAATCACATGTAAAATAGTCATTCATATTTTATTTATTTATTTAGTATTATTATTTTTAAACATCTTTAATGGAGTATAATTGCTTTACCATGGTGTGTTAGTTTCTGCTTTATAACAAAGTGAATCAGCTAGACATATACATATATTCCCATATCTCCTCCCTCTTGCATCTCCCTCCGACCCTCCCTATCCCACCCCCCTAGCTGGTCACAAAGCACCCAGCTGATCTCCCTGTGCTATGTGGCTACTTCCCACTAGCTATCTATTTTACATTTGGTAGTGTATATATGTCCATGCCACTCTCTCTTTGTCCCAGCTTACCCTTCCCCCTCCGCGTGTCCTCAAGTCCATTCTCTATGTCTGTGTATTTATTCCTGTCCTGCCCCTAGGTTCTTCAGAACCATTTTTTCTTTTCTTTTTCTTTTTTTTTAGATTCCATATGTATGTGTTAGCATACGGTGTTTGTTTTTCTCTTTCTGACTTACTTCATTCTGTATGACAGACTCTAGGTCCATACACCTCACTATGAATAACTCAATTTTGTTTCTTTTTATGGCTGAGTAATATTCCATTGTATATATGTGCCACATCTTCTTTATCCATTCATCTGTCGCTGGACACTTAGGTTGCTTCCATGTCCTGGCTATTATAAATAGAGCTGCAATGAACATTGTGGTACATGTCTCTTTTTGAATTATGATTTTTTCATGGTATATGCCCAGCAGTGGGATTGCTGGGTCGTATGGTAGTTCTATTTTTAGTTTTTTAAGGAACCTCCATACTGTTCTCCATAGTGGCTGTATCAATTTACATTCCCACCAACAGTACAAGAGGGTTCCCTTTTCTCCACACCCTCTCCAGCATTTATTGTTTGTAGATTTTTTGATGATGGCCATTCTCATCGGTGTGAGGTGATACCTCATTGCAGTTTTGATTTGCATTTCTCTAATGATTAGTGATGTTGATCATCCTTTCATGGGTTTGTTGTCAATCTGTATATCTTCTTTGGAGAAATGTCTATTGAGGGCTTTTGCTCATTTGGGGATTGGCTTGTTTGTTTTTTTTGATATTGAGCTGCATGAGCTGCTTGTATATTTTGAGATTAATCCTTTGTCCGTTGCTTCATTTGCAAATATTTTCTCCCATTCTGAGGGTTGTCTTTTCATCTTGTTTATGGTTTCCTTTGCTGTGGAAAAGCTTTTAAGTTTCATCAGGTGGCATTTGTTTATTTTTGTTTTTATTTCCATTCTCTAGGAGGTGGGTCAAAAAGGATCTTGCTGTGATGTATGTCATAGAGTGTTCTGCCTATGTTTTCCTCTAAGAGGTTTATAGCGTCTGGTCTTACATTTAGGTCTTTAATCCATTTTGAGTTTATTTTTGTGTATGGTGTTAGGAAGTGTTCTAATTTCATTCTTTTACATGTAGCTGTCCAGTTTACCCAGCACCACTTATTGAAGGGGCTGTCATTTCTCCATTGTATATTCTTGCCTCCTTCATCAAAAATAAGGTGACCATATGTGCGTGGGTTTATTTCTGGACTTTCTATCCTGTTCCATTGATCTATATTTCTGTTTTTGTGCCAGTACCATACTGTCTTGGTTACTGTAGCTTTGTAACATAGTCTGAAGTCCGGGGGCATAATTCCTCCAGGTCCGTTTTTCTTTCTCAAGATTGCTTTGGCTATTCAGGGTCTTTTGTGTTTCCATACAAATTGTGAGATTTTTTTGTTCTATTTCTGTGAAAAATGCCATTGGTAGTTGGTTAGGTATTGCATTGAATCTGTAGATTGCTTTAGGTAGTATAGTCATTTTCACAATGTTGATTCTTCCAATCCAAGAACATGTTATATCTCTCCATCTGTTTGTATCATCTTTAATTTCTTTCATCAGTGTCTTATAGTTTTCTGCATACAGGTCTTTTGTCTCCTTAGGTAGGTTTATTCCTAGGTATTTTATTCTTTTTGTTGCAGTGGTAAATGGGAGTGTTTCCTTAATTTGTGTTTCAGATTTTTCATCATTAGTGTATAGGAATGCAAGAGATTTCTGTGCATTAATTTTGTATCCTGCTACTTTACCAGACTCATTGATTAGCTCTAGTAGTTTTCTGGTAGCACCTTTAGGATTCTCTATGTATAGTATCATGTCATCTGCAAACAGTGACAGGTTTACTTCTTCTTTTCCAGTTCAGATTCCTTTTATTTCTTTTTATTCTCTGCTGTGGCTAGAACTTCCAAAACTATGTTGAATAATAGTGGTGAGAGTGAACAACCTTGTCTTGTTCCTGATCTTAGAGGAAATGTTTTCAGTTTTTCACTATTGAAAACGGTGTTGGCTGTGGGTTTGTCATATATGGCCTTATTATGTTGAGACAAGGTCCCTCCATGCCTACTTTCTGGAGGGTTTTTATCGTGAATGAGTGTTGAATTTTGTGGAAAGCTTTTCCTGCATTTATTGAGATGATCATATGGTTTTTCTCCTTCAGTTTGTTAATATGGTTTATCACGTTGATTGATTTGCATATACTGAAGAAACCTTTCATTCCTGGGATTAAACCCCACTTGATCATGGTGTAGGATCCTTTTAATGTGCTGTTGGATTCTGCTTGCTAGTATTTTGTTGAGGATTTTTGCATCTATGTTCATCAGTGATATTGGCCTGTAGTTTTCTTTCTTTGTGACATCTTTGTCTGGTCTTGGTATCAGGGTGATGGTGGCCTCGTTGAATGAGTTTGGGAGTGTTTATCCCTCTGCTATATTTTGGAAGAGTTTAAGAAGGATAGGTGTTAGCTCTTCTCTAAATGTTTGATAGAACTCGCCTGTGAACCCATCTGGTCCTGGACTTTTGTTTGTTGGAAGATTTTTAGTCACAGTCTCTATTTCAGTGCTTCTGATTGTTGTCTTTATATTTTCTATTTCTTCCCGGTTCAGTCTCAGAAGGTTGTGCTTTTCTAAGAATTTGTCCATTTTATCCAGATTGTCCATTTTATTGGCATAAAGTTGCTGGTAGTGATCTCTCATGATCCTTTGTATTTCTGCAGTGTCTGTTGTTACTTCTCCTTTTTCATTTCTAATTCTATTGATTTGAGTCTTCTTCCTTTTTTTTCTTGATGAGTCTAGCTAATGGTTTATCAATTTTGTTTATCTTCTCAAAGAACCAGCTTTTAGTTTTATTGATCTTTGCTATTGTTTCCTTCATTTGTTTTTCAATTATTTCTGATCTGATCTTTATGATTTCTTTCCTTCTGCTAACTTTGGGGTTTTTTTGTTCTTCTTTCCCTATTTGCTTTAAGTGTAAGGTTAGGTTGTTTATTTGCGTTGTTTCTTGCTTCTTGAGGTAGGCTTCTATTGCTATAAACTTCCTTCTTACAACAGCTTTTGCAGCATCCCATAGTTTTTGGATCATCGTGTTTTCATTGTCATTCGTTTCTAGGTATTTTTTGATTTCCTCTTTGACTTCTTCAGTGATCTCTTCGTTATTTAGTAGTGTATTTTTTGACTCCATGTTTTTGTATTTTTTACATTTTTTTTCCTGTAATTGATATCTAGTCTTATAGCATTATGGTCAGAATAGACACTTGATACAATTTTAATTTTGTTACATTTACCAAGGCTTGACTTGTGACCCAAGATATGATCTATCCTGGAGAATGTTCCATGAGCACTTGTGAAGAAAGTGTATTCTGTTGTTTATGGATGGAATGTCCTATAAATATCAATTAAGTCCATCTTGTTTAATGTGTCATTTAAAGCTTGTGTTTCCTTATTTATTTTCAGTTGGATGATCTGTCCTTTGGTGAAAGTGAGGTGTTAAAGTCCCATACTATGATTGTGTTACTGTCAATTTCCCCTTCTATGGCCGTTAGCATTTGCCTTATGTATTGAGGTGCTCCTATGTTAGGTGCATAAATATTTACAATTGTTATATCTTCTTCTTGGATTGATCCCTTGATCATTATGTAGTGTCCTTCTTTGTCTCTTGTAATAGTCTTTATTTTAAAGTCTATTTTGTCTGATATGAGAATTGTTATTCCAGCTTTCTTTTGATTTCCATTTGCATGGAATATCTTTTCCCATCCCCTCACTTTCAGTCTGTATGTGTCCCTAGTATGTGTCTGAAGTGGTTCCTTTGTAGACAGCATATATACGGGTCTTGTTTTTGTATCCATTCAGCCAGTCTATGTCTTTTGGTTGGAGCATTTAATCCATTTACATTTAAGGTAGTTATTGATATGTATGTTCCTATTACCATTTTCTTAATAGTTTTGGGTTTGTTATTGGAGGGTTTTTCCTTCTCTTGTGTTTCCTGTCTAGAGCATTTCCTTTAGCATTTGTAGTAAAGCTGGTTTTGTGGTGCTGAATTCTCTTAGCTTTGGCTTGTCTGTAAAGGTTTTAATTTCTCCGTTGAATCTGAATGAGATCCTTGCTGGGTAGAATTATCTTGGTTGTAGGTTCTTCCCTTTCATCACTTTAAATATGTCTTGCCACTCCCTTCTGGCTTGCAGAGTTTCTGCTGAAAGGTCAGCTGTTAACCTTATGGGGATTCCCTTGTATGTTATTTGCTGTTTTTCCCTGCTGCTTTTAATATTTTTTCTTTGTATTTAATTTTTGATAGTTTGATTAATATGTGTCTTGGCGTGTTTCTCCTTGGATTTATCCTGTATGGCACTTTCTGTGCTTCCTGGACTTGATTGACTATTTCCTTTCCCATGTAAGGGAAGTTTTCAACTATATTCTCCTCAGATATTTTCTCAGTCCCTTTCTTTTTCTCTTTTTCTTCTAGGACCCCTATAATTCAAATGTTGGTGTGTTTAATTTTGTCCCAGAGGTCTCTGAGACTGTCGTCAATTTTTCCATTCTTTTTTCTTTATTCTGCTCTGCCTTAGTTATTTCCACTATTTTATCTTCCAGGTCACTTATCTGTTCTTCTGCCTCAGGTATTCTGCTATTGATTCCTTCCAGAGAATTTTTAATTTCATTTATTGTGTTGTTCATCATTGTTTGTTTGTTCTTTAGTTCTTCTAGGTCCTTGTTAAATGTTTCTTGTATTTTCTCCATTCTATTTCCAAGCCTTTGGCTCATCTTTACTATCATTACTCTGAATTCTTTTTCAGGTGGACTGCCTATTTCCTCTTCATTTGTTTGGTCTGGTGGGTTTTTACCTTGTTCCTTCAGCTGCTGTTTATTTCTCTATATTCTCATTTTGCTTAACTTAGTGTGTTTGGGGTCTCCTTTTGGCAGGCTGCAGTTTTGTAGTTCCTGCTGTTTTTGGTGTCTGCCCCCAGTGGCTAAGGTAGGTTCAGTGGGTTGTGTAGGCTTCCTGGTGGATGGGACTGGTGCCTGTGTTCTGGTGGATGAGGCTGCATCTTGTCTTTCTGGTGGGCAGGACCGCATCCTGTGGTGTGTTTTGGGGTGTCTGTGACCTTATTATGATTTTAGGCAGCCTGTGTGCTAATGGGTGGGGTTGTGTTCCTCTCTTACTAGTTGTTTGGCATAGGGTTTCCAGCACTGTAGCTTGCTGGTCGTTCAGTGGAGCTGGGTGTTAGCATTGAGATGGAGATCTCTGGGAGAGCTTTCACCGTTTAATATTACTTAGAGCCCGGGGGTCTCTCGTGGAACAGTGTCCTGAACTCGGCTCTCCTGCCTCAGAGGCACAGGTCTGACACCCTTCAGAGCACCAAGACCCTGTCAGCCGCACGGCTCAGAACAAAAGGGAGAATAAAAGAAAGAAAGAAAGAAAAAAATCAATAAAGTTATTAAAATAAAAAATAAAAAAATTTTAAAAATTAAAAAAAAATAAAAAGTAATTTAAAAAAGGAAAGAAAGAAGAGAGCAAACAAACCAAAAAGGAAATCCACCAATGATAACAAGCGCTAAAAACTATACTAAAAAACAAAAAAAAGATGGACAGACAGAACCGTAGGACAAATGGTATAAGCAAAGCTATACAGACAAAATCACACGAAGTCCACCACCTCAATTTTGGGATGATTCTTTGTCTATTCAGGTATTCCACAGATGCAGGGTATATCAAGTTGACTGTGGAGATTTAATCCACTGCTCCTGAGGCTGCTGGGAGAAATTTCCCTTTCTCTTCTTTGTTCGCACAGCTCCTGGGATTCAGCTTTGGATTTGGCCCTGCTTCTGCGTGTAGGTCGCCTGAGGGCATCTTTTCTTCACCCAGACAGGAGGGGGTTAAAGGAGCAGCTGATTCAGGGGCTCTGGCTCACCCAGGCCACGGGGAGGGAGGGGTACGGAATGCGGGGCGAGCCTGCGGCATCAGAAGCCAGCGTGACGTTGCACCAGCCGGAGGCACGCTGTGCGTTCTCCCGGGGAAGTTGTCCCTGGATCACGTGACCCTGGCAGTGGCGGGCTGCGCAGGCTCCCAGGAGGGGAGGTGTGGATAGTGACCTGTGTTTGCACACAGGCTTCTTGGTGGCGGCAGCAGCAGCCTTAGCACTTCATGCCCGTCTCTGGTGCCCGCGCTGATAGCCGTGGCTCGCGCCTGTCTCTCGAGCTCGTTGAGGCGGTGCTCTTAATCCCCTCTCCTTGTGCACCCCGAAACAGTGGTGTCTTGCCTCTTAGGCATATCCAGACATTTTCCCAGACCCCCTCCTGGCGAGCTGTGGTGCACTAGCCCCCTTCAGGCTGTGTTCACACAGCCAACCCCAGTCCTCTCCCTGGGATCTGACCTCTGAAGCCCGAGCCTCAGCTCCCAGCCCCCGCCCGCCCCGGCGGGTGAGCATACAAGCCTCTCGGGCTGGTGAGTGCTGGTCGGCACTGATCTGTGCGGGATGCTCTCTGCTTTGCCCTCCGCACCCCTGTTGCTGCCCTCTCCTCCGTGTCTCTAAAGCTTCCCCCCACTACCCCCCGTCTCCACCAGTGAAGGGGCTTCATAGTGTGTGGAAACTTTTCCTCCTTCACAGCTCCCTCCCAGAGGTGCAGGTCCCGTCCCTATTCTTTTGTCTCTGTTTTTTCTTTTTCTTTTGCCCTACCCAAGTACGTGGGGAGTTTCTTGCCTTTTGGGAAGTCTGAGGTCTTCTGCCAGCTTTCAGTAGGTGTTCTGTAGGAGTTGCTCCACATGTAGATGTACTTCTGATGTATTTGTGGGGAGGAGGGGTGATTTCCACATCTTACTCCTCTGCCATCTTGAACGGTCATTCATATTTTAAATACTCTTCAGAGCACAATTTTTTAAGTTTTATTTCTCTGAACATAATTATTTAATAATTAGGAGGTATCAAAATATTACAGTTGGTTTTTCTTGTCATTCTGTTTGTTTGTTTGATCCCGTATTGTATCTTGGAGATTTTGGGGCAACTTATATTCTGTAGCAGTATACAGTATATATGCACAATGTTTTAAAAATCTCATGTATAAATAATGAGTTTTACTGTCACCTAGGTGGCAGATATGCAAAAAATAGATTCATTAAAATATTTCTAATGTCCTGGTTTTAAAATAGGGAGCACTTTCTCAATGTTCATCTCCTTGGTTCTCTGCGTGCCAATGAACTTGAATGTTAAATTTACAAGTTCATGCTAATGTGTTCTCTGCTAAATTTGGGAAATTTTCTTTCTGTGTATCCATTGATGTTTCACTATTTATCATGGTGGTGTAAATGCTTGGGTTAGCTTGACCTAAAGGCATCCAAATTCATGGAAATGAATGTGGAAATGGGACAATATAATTAAATATCACAATTAATGGGCTTGATGCTCCTATTTCATTCTTCACACAAACATATTAAAAGTAGATTTTTTTTTTATTACGTAAGACTTGGTTCTATATGTAGTTCCGCCAGAAGTAAAATTATTCCTAAATCACCCTGTCTTTCAACCTAACACATCAGCTTCAGCCTGTACACATAATGACAAAGTCAGACCTTGATTGGCTTTTTTCTCTTCCAACTGGCGGTGTAGACAGCAAACAGGAACGCTGTCTGAGAAGAGTTTGTGTATAGACCCAGAGAAAAATTTTAACATGGCACTGTTGTTTATGTTATGATCAACCAAATTTATTGATCCAGTCATTTATTTATTTGTTCTTACAAAGTCCTGTATTCATCCATCCAGCACATTTCCTGGATACTTACCATGCACCAAATACTGAAACTACAGTGATAAGCAAAACAGACATAGCCCATGTACTCATGGATTTCATAACTTGGAAAGCACAGCTGGACTAGAGTTACCCTTAGGAAAAATATGTTCAAATATAATTAGATAATCACACAAATATGTGAAATGAATAATAAACGTATGATGCTATAAAAGCAATGAGACCCAGTATTTTCAAGAGGTCAAAGAAAGGCTTTTTTGTGTCAGTGCTATTTGAACTGAGATGGGAAGGATGCATTAACTAACTAATGGCGGTGATAGGGAAAGTAATCACTAGCTATCTGACCTCAGGCAGGTTACTTAACCAGTTTATGCCTCAGTTTTCTCATCTATCAAACGACAAGGTTAATAGTACCTACTTTATAGGGCTGGTGAGGATTTGATAAGAGTTTAGGACTATGTTCACTACATGGGCTCTATGTAAATATTATATATTGTTGTTACACGGCATTTTTACCCATAGTTTGCTAAGTTAGAAACATACTGAAGAAAATAAAAGTAATTAAATAATAGTGAATGTTGATTTCAGATTTATTCAAAGTAAGATGCAAGTGATAAATAAAACTTTCCATACAAAAAGTCACAATTCAGGTAGGGAGACAACATGGAAAATGTTGAAAGCGACGAAAATGATGATGTGAACTGCTTAAAATATATGCATTATAAAATGACACCTAGGAAAACTGGAAATCAATGAAGTCGTGTTAATTGCTATTTTTTTTGGAAAGGGAAGATGGATGCTTGCAATAAACTTAAATGAAAGATTTTTTTAAATGGTGCCCTGGGAACAGAGAGGCACAAAAAAATGCTCATAATTTTATGGCTTGGGCTGAAGCATTTCTCAGATGTCCTTGAAAGTTTCCGAAGACAGTCTTTCCTCAGGAAAGTATTTCTCCTGTGAGTAAATAATATTCTTGCCTAGAAATGAAATGCAGTAATGTATTACATTGCAACTGAACTGATAGCAAGACTGGCACCAGAAGTTCAGAAACAAACGTCACATTGCAATCTAGAGTTTGAGGCTCTGTATCTGAACTTCCATAACTTCTAAAGGGATGCCCTTTGTATTAAATCAAAATAGTCCAGAGAAGAATTTTGACTCCTCTTTACTTAACTATTGGAAGGATTTATTTGGAATTATTCTTGTGTCATGCATGTTCTGCCTTAAATTTTCTATGGTTGAGTTGCACAATTGATAAGCTAAGGTTTCTTTTCACCCTAAAAAGGCTCCTTTTAAGGAGTCCTATAATAATAACATTTAAAATACTTGCTTGCTTTTGAAGAAAGTTTCATGCTTTCCAAAGTGCTTTATAAACGCATTTCTATGAGGCAGGTGGAACATGTGCTGTCAACAGTATTTTACAGAAAAGAAAATGGAGGCTGTAAAGGAAAGCTGCTTGGTCAAGGTCATTCAGTGAGTTAGGAGAGTTTTCATCACAGGAGTACTCACAGTTGAGCAGGGAATCCAGCAGGGAAAGCTTAAGGCTTTAGTCTATCTTTACACAAGTATTTTTGCATAAATGAAAAATTTACCCAAAATGAAGTGCATTAGGTACCTAGTGCTGCCTTCTTGTTCCTTAGAGTCTAGTGAGGGATATAGACTGAGCATATTCTATCCCAGTGAAGATAACTTAGAGGATGATCACTTGGGCTTTAGAATCTGAATTCCAGCTTGACCCCTTACATGAAGGAAGTTACTTAATCTTTCAGAGCCTGTTTCTCCATCCCTTAAATGGCAATTTTAATGCTCTCTTATATGTTTATTAACTCATTCACTTAACAAAGCACCTGCTAGATCTCAAGTACTCTGCTAAGAATGGTGAAGCTTCTCTAGGAAGCCAGAAGGCATCCTTCAGTGGATAGCGGAGGTCAAGAGAGGTTAGAGTTGAAACTTGAATTTGACAGTGGGAGAAGATGAAAGGTTCACACGGCAAGGAAAAGAGAAAAAGACTATTATACAGGTTAAAGAGCTAGACCTGGAGATATTTGGACTGACAAAATTTGTGAATTTTGATGTACCATACTTCCTGCCTCAGTTTCCACATCTTGGAAATGGGAATAATGATTAAACATGTTTCATAGAATTCATTTGGTAGAGATTAAATGAGGATTAAATAAGCATGGAAAGTGGCATAGGACAAATTTGATAAATTATTATGTGTGAAAATGTCTATAAATAAAATCAGTTGCCATGACCCCTCTTCATACCAAGTGATCACAGCACGCTTTAATTTTCTAGCTGAATCTGGATATGGATTCATAACTTTATTCAAACAGTGTATCAGGCACCACTTAACCTGTTGATTGGCTGGAAATTTTTGCTCCTCTGCTCTAATAAAATTTAATTTTAATTTTGGTTTTTAAGGTACAGGGGTATAAATAAGAAGAGTGTTAAAGAAATGTATTTCAGTTTTTAAATTCAAAAATGTAGAAAAACTTTCTTTTACTATTTTTCATTTTACCTTTGGGTGCACTGATCAGCTACTTTTTCTTCTGTACCCAGGCAAAAGGGATTCTGAAGAAAACACTTTAAAATTTTGATTTCACATATAAGATAGTGGGAGCCTCTGCCTGCTTGATTTAGATTTGTGCTCACCTTCAACTTTATGCGGGAGGGGGCATACGAATAAAGGCAATTTTTATATGATTTCAAGTTATTCCTGATATTATATTTAGCCATGATAGAGTGTTATGATTTGCCTACAACATCCATCCTTCCTTTTCTTGTACCTTACCTTGTTCGGAGAGGACTTGTGCCTGTTCTGCTTTGAATTTCTCAACCAGTTCAGCTGCTAAAATCACAGGTGAAGCTTCGTTTCTGCTGATTTAATCCACCCAAACGAGATTGAGTTTCTCATTTTATTCAGCAAATATTTACTATGCCTTAAAAAAAGATTTAGGGGCTTCCCTGGTGGCGCAGTGGTTGAGAATCTGCCTGCTAATGCAGGGGACACGGGTTCGAGCCCTGGTCTGGGAAGATCCCACATGCCACGGAGCAGCTGGGCCCGTGAGCCACAACTACTGAGCCTGCGCGTCTGGAGCCTGTGCCCCGCAATGGGAGGGGCCGCAATAGTGAAAGGCCCGCGCACCGCGATGAAGAGCGGTCCCCACACCGCGATGAAGAGTGGCCCCCACTTGCCGCAACTAGAGAAAGCCCTCGCACGAACCGAAGACCCAACACAGCCAAAAATAAATAAATAAATAAATAAAGTAGCTATAAAAAAAATTAAAAAAAAAAAAAAAAAAAAATTAAAAAAAATTAAAAAAAGATTTAAAAAAAAATGCATGGTCTTATTTGCTGATGCTGCTGGGAATTAATTAATTAAGTGTTAGGTTCACAGTAAAATTGAGCACAAGGTATAGAGATTTCCCACACATTCCTCTGGTGGGAATGTAATAAATTGGTGCAGCCACTGTGGAAAACAGTACGGAGGTCCCTCAGAAAACTAAAAATAGAATTACCATATGATCCAGCAATCCCACTCCTGGGCATATATCCAGACAAAACTATAATTCAAAAAGATACAGGCACCCCTATGTTCGTAGCATCATAGCAGCGTTATTTACAATTGCCAAGACGTGGAAACAACCTGAGTGGCCATCAACAGATCAATGGATAAAGATTTCATATATATATATATATATATATATATATATATATATATATATATATATATATATATAATTTAAATTTATATATATATATTTACATACATACATATATATAAATACTACTCAGCCATAACAAAGAATGAAATTAATTTTGCCCTTTGCAGCAACATGGATGGACTTGTAGGGCATTATTCTAAGAGGAATAAGTCAGACAGAGAAAGATGAATACTGTATGATATCACTTATATGTGGAATCTAAGAAATACAACAAACTAGTGAACATAACATAAAAGAAGCAGACTCACAGATACAGAGAACAAACTAGTAATTGCCAGTGGGGGAGGGGGGGAAGGCAATTTAAGAGTTGGAATTGGGGAGTGGGAAGTACAAACTACTGGGTGTAAAGTAGGCTCAAGGATGTATTATACAACAGGGGGAATATAGCCAATATTTTGTAATAAATGGAAAGTAGTCTTTAAAATTGTATAAAAATATTTTCTTTTTTTAAAAAAGATACTTCTTAGCTGATAGAAGCTTTAGAAAAGTCTATAGAGGCAGATAATTTTAAAATTGCAGCATATAACTTCTGGAGCCTGGCTGACATTCTCATAGGAAGCCGCATGCAAATTACTTTCAAAGGCATTCATCACCTTAGCTTAAAGGAGTCTGTTCAGTGTGTATTAGTCCATGGTGCATCCTGACTTTGACTTATCTGTGAGGTTCACTTCTCGCCCCCAGGAACAAAGCCTGCCGAGGGGCAACTTGTTTGGCTTGGGAGCCTGCCCAGTATGAAAAGTTTGCAGGCAAAATCAGAAAGAACAGCTGCAGGAGGAGAGATGCGGGTAGATGACAGCTAATGATTCAGAAAGCAATTTGCATGAGAGCCTTCTGCTTAACAGGAGGCAGCATGTGCTGGGCGATGGTTTACCATCCACTGCCAAGCTGGTTTCTACATCCTGAGTCCTCATTCCATCAATACACGTGTCCTGAGGGAACGCCCAGCCACCAGCTTCCACTAACCTGAGTTAGCATGACCTGCCATCTAGAATTTCAGAGCTTTTCATTTATTAACTCACATGAATCCACTCTATCCTGAGGGTCTGGATGCTAGTCCCATAGGAACTGATTTAATAACAAACATTTAAGTGCAAATCCAAGGTCATCTAGATAATACTCTTTGACAACTTATCGCATATGAGGCACTGCACTGTGCACTTTATATACCGTATCGGACTTCATAACAGACCTCTGAAGTGGGTGGTTAAGTTTCCTGCCAAGGGCTCCATATGCAAGAAACAATAATCAGAAAAGACCAAAGTATTATTTATTACTAGTGAGCTAGCCGCTGTTACTTCATTTTGGAATTCTAACTGAGGCTTTCCTTCTCTCTTTCTCTTGCCCCCAAATCACAGATGAGTAGGTCATGGGACAAGCTTAAGCTAACATGCCTTATTCTGTGAATCATAAGCTGAGCTACTGGGACAGAGCCATGTGACACATTTGTCACTTTCAAATGTAATAATTCTACCCATTGCTCCATAGATGTTCTGGTTACTGACCAATAACATTAACAATTCCTCTTCCAAGAATAGGATGGAGGGGAAAGGCACTGGATCTCCTATGCCTCGCAAACATGTGAAGGCCAAAGCATGGTGGGAGGAGAAGCATATTTCTTTGTAATATGTTTTATTCCCTGTTTTATAGATTTGCATATGGAAGATTGGAAAGGCTGAGTAACTTGTCCATGTCATGTAGCCCATGCTTTTAACTTTTTTATTATACCACTTATCCTTCTCACCTATCAATTTGCCTTTTATACTGATGTCCTGAGAAACAGACCACTGTACAGGATAGAAATGAACAACCATAAATAAGCTGGAAATGCATTTCTATTTCCATTAACTAAGATAGTCACTTGTTTCTTTTAAGTGAGGTCCTCCACCTTTTTAGAGACCTGAATAACTAACGATGTGCTTCCATTGATTAAACAAGAATTCTCCAGTATTCCATAGAAGAATCATACATTTCTTTAAGCCCTATGTGTGCTTCTAGGGTTTAGATTCTAAATCAAATAGGTTTCTGTTTTTCATTAAAAAAAATGAACACAGGATTTCACTTGTAAATTTAGTAACTTTTTTTTTCTGTCTAGCAACAAGCAGTGACTATTGTTGGGTTGGTGGACATAGTAGAGATGGCCATTCAGAAAATCACAAATTTTAGGAACTCTAGCATTCATGTAGCTCAGAACTGTAAGAAGAGACCAGAGGAAGATCAACATGCTTTAAAGTATATTACAAATCAGTATTGAAATAGAGCTTAACATATAATTCATCTGGAAAGAAGCTCAGAACATGATTGCCAGTTATTTAATATTCTGGTCAAAGACAATGGAAGCACTATGAAAGTATGGCATTTTGACTGCCATTGGAAAGGTCAGGTTTCAAACAGCAGTGCATTAGTTGTGCTCAAAATGAGTAAAGAATGATGAATAATTAAGTGAAGAGGAAATGGGAGACCTGCATTCTAATCTTGTTTTGGCCACTGATGGGAATCATCACACAATCATTTACCACCTTGGTTTTCTCACCTGTAAAGTGAGGGAGTGACTATAGTTCTTTAATAATCCTTGACGATCTTTAGCTCTACGATTCTAGAAGCATCTTGATTTAATACAGTTTGAGGATTTATGTCTAAACTCTAGCAAGCAGAAAAATATTCTTTTACTTCTAAAATGGCCTTGACATTGCGTTAACAGAGCAAATGAAATCTTTTGAGGATTGTTCAAAGAATCACCAACTTAAAATTCATCTCCAGTGTTGGTTTTTATTGTCTGTTTAAGTTTTACTAGATCTGTAATAGTTTTATTTATTTTCCTTTGCACCTGGACGGGCAGCCTGTGTGGTTGGAGAAACACATCACCACTTATTTTAGATACTTTGTTATCAGAGCCAACCCCGTAATCTTTGCTCTGCCCGTGAATTATTTATTTAATTTGATGTGTTTTTTTTCCTGGGTTCATAGAATTTCCTTTTGTCATAATGCTTCTTTCCATTTATGGGACTGTAAATACAGCTGACTAAACCTCCCCAGTGGCTGAATACATATCAGGTCTTTTGTGTGAAGGACGCTAGCTAATCTTCCCATTCATAGGCCGACTACATTTTTATTCATTTGCTTTTTTTCTACTCACCCCTGACAGTAGTATCTGTGGAATAAATAAAATAATGATACCTACTACTTATTGAAATCGGATCAGAAAACTTGACCTTTTCCTAATTTTTTACATTTGCTAGCTTTGTGGCAATATGCACCTGTATTTTTCTCTGAATCTCAGTTCACCCTCTACGTGGGAATAATTATGCCTACCATACAATGTGGTGATCATAAAAGAAATTCTACCCATCTACTACCATATTGGGGAAAAATATTTGGATTGACTTTTACCAGACTTGGAGGCACATGTTTGCAGTGGCCTGTTTGAAAATACAGACTACATGGGGTACAGTGTGATACTCTGAAGGCACCTTACAGAGGTAGATAATATCTCTCCCAGGGCATCAACACTAAAAGTGAGAAGCATTTTGATTTCTCATCAAGAAAGAAATGTTCTATGATGTTAATGGTTCTTAACTTCTGGTGATTCATTAAAATCTCCTGGGGAGCTTTTGATAATCTTAAAGCCCAGCCTGTAATTTATACCAATTAAATATGAATTTCTGGGGAGTTGGACTGAGGCATTGGCATATTTTAAGGTTTGCAGAATGTAATGGTTAATTTTAAGTGTCAACTCAACTGTATCATGAGATACACAGATATTTTGCTAAACATTATTTCTGGGTGGGTCTGTGAGGGTGTTCCCAGATGAGATTAGCATTTGAATTGGTAGATGGAGTAAAGCAGATTTCCCTCCCCAGTGTAGGTGGGCCTCATCCAATCTGTTGAGGGCCCCAAAAGAATAAAAAGTCAGAGGAAAGGAGAATTTGCTCTCTCTGCCTGAGTGTTTGATCTGATCTCCTGCCCTCTGACTGTGGCTTACATCAGTTCTCAAAACTACACCCCTGGATTTCCTAGTTTCCAGCTTATATTTAATATACAAGTATATTTAATATTTAATATATGTTTAATATCAATTACATATGTTAAAGCAATTACATATATTACATTATATTTATTATATATCGCCTATTGGTTCTGTTTCTCTGGAGTACCCTGACTAATATGGTGCTTCCAATACACTGTAAATATTGAGAACTACTATATATGTTAAAATACTATGGCTAAGGTATTACAAAAGTAGATGCTCTGACAGTGTAGTTCTGCTTCTTACATGGGCAACTCAATGAGGATAAGTAGCAATGTAAATTATTTTTTTCATTTTAAATGGTGGCCAGTCATATTGAAATTTTCAGAGAACCCTTGTGACCCTTTTGGAGGTCATGATATCAGAACTCACTGGCCCCTGAGTCTTGTTTTGTAATACAGAGAGGGACCCACAGTTACATAGTAAATCGACACCTGAGACTTGGTTTTTTTTCAGCTAGAAGTGGAAAGGAGAAATATCTTTCACTGAAGTAGAGAATAGAGGTATAAGTGGGGAAGATAAGGTAAAGAAAGAGAAAAGAAAAATAATCCATTTAGGGAAGACTTGCTCTTGGGGCAAGCCCTGGACATATAGTCATCTATATTTCCTATTTCAGGATACATTGCATGCTTTACTGTAAGTAAGCATTTAATGATTTGTCTTCCACATACTTTGTTTCATTAAAGAGATTCACTTCTGCTGGCATTTTGTTTCATGGGATCCCAGGCCCTTAGCATAGTGCCTTAGTAAAGTATTTGTGGAATGAATGAATCAGTCAATATGTCCTCAAACTCAGTACCCTTCTCAAATCAGTTACCTGCTTTATACCATAACTGAGAAGATTATATTATCATAGTGTTAGGACTCAAAGGGAAATATGATCTCGATTTTAGAAGTTGACGTCATCTGTTTTATCACCTCATCCAATGTAAGAATTCATGCTATAAAAGTACTGGTAATCTGGCTTCTGTTTGAGCACTCCTAGTATCTTGAATGCTCTACTTGGTGAGTTAAGTCATCCAGCATACGAACAACTATAATTTCTACAAAGTACTTCCTTATAGTTGCCTTCCTGAAGCATGTCACCCATTGGTCTTAGCTTGACCTGATGGAACTACAGAGAAAAATATTTGAGTTTCAGATACCCATGTTCGCACTTCACATCTTTGTAGTCCATTATCACACAACTGAAGTCTACTTTTCTTCAGGAAAACATCTAGTGTTTTTTCCTAAAAATCCTGTGATCGTATGTCTAGGCCCTTCCCCATCATGTTTATTGATGTTTGTACTTGCTTTTGTTTTCTAAAATACTCCAAAAAAGGCAATGCTCAGAACTGGATCTAGTGCTTCTGACATGGTCCTTTTGAGACAGAATGAGACAACATATGCAAAAAAGGAAATCTATATTTCTATTAAGTATAATTGTATAATTCTTATATCATAAAATCTGCATGTGTTTGTTTCAAAAATAAGAATACAGAATAGTATAAATATACAATATTTTATATAATAGAATATAGATATAGAGTAGTATGGAAAAAAAACCCTGAAGTCATTCAAAATAACCCATTACCCAAAGAAAAGTCCTTTCACATCCATTCATCTCGCTTTTTATCTCCCTATATTGTGTGTATGTTCATTTGTGTGAATATCACACAAACATACTAACATACACACATAGTTTAACCTAAATAAAAACATAATGTTTTAAACCCCTGTTTTAAAATTTAATGTAAGCACTGGACATTATTACATAGTTATAAATTTAGTTCTACATCAAAGTTTGCAAACTCTTGGCTGATTGGTTAAATTCAGCCCGTAGACATTTTATTTCCCGCCCCCCAGTCCCACCCCGAGGCCTGCACAACATCTGAAAAGCTTAGGCATGTTGCAGCTAATCCTGAAAACTGGACAGTCTGGTGATACTTGGTGTGCAGCCTTACCTGAATGTGGGGGAAGTTGAAGGGCAGGTACATCTGATGCCCTGGGAGGTGCTCTCCAACGAGAGCTTCGTCGTCAGCGTTTCCTGTTTCATGCAAACAGCCTGCAAGAACAGCCCCTCCCGGGTGAATCTGTGTTCCCGGAACATGATCATTTTAATAACTGTAGCTCTACGCAGTGGCTGTACCACCATTCATTTCATGAATCCCCTTTCGGTAGACCTTAATGTTGGTTCCATGTTTCTCCTATTATAAATAGTGTTGCAGCAAATATCTTTTTCACCCAGTTGCTTGATAGTCTTATGATGAGCTCCCAGACTAGATGTGGAATTGTGTGGCCAAAGTAGACTTCGAGGTTTCAGAACTTGTTTTAGTCTTTTAAACATCATGAGAACCACAAAAACAACCTGTATTTTTTACTTGCACTCTGTTAAGCAAACACTTGACCACCCTATATGTAAAAACAATTTTAAAAAATAGAGTTGTTCAGAAATACATAGTAATTAAATTAATATTTTATGGTAGAAAAGTTATGAAATACAGAAAAATGTAAAGGAAAAATATAAATACACTTGTAGAACTTTGAGATAAATATTAGCTTTTCCATTTTTGCATTTTCCCACTTATATATGCATATATATTTATATAAACATATATTTACATATATTTTATACATACATACATTATTTAATAAGGCTAAGATATACTGTTTATATAATTTTTATTTCTAGTACATTTTCACCTAATGTTATCATGACAATTTCCCACATGATTTAATATTCCTCATTTAGAAAATTTAAAAGTTATTTAATATTTCAACATATGATATCACTTATTTAAACAATGCCCTATTGTTGGAAACAAATTATTTCCAAGTTTTTCTTTTTTACAAATAGTATTCCAATTAATGCCATGGTACCTAGATTTCTGTGAAATCCTTAGAATAAATTTCTACACATGTACTCACTAGGTCAAATATCCAACTCGTACAGACAATTTTTAAAAAAATCTATATTCAGACCTTTACATTCACAACTATATTAAGTATATGGATTTCATTTGTTTTGCTCTTTTGTTTTCACCCTGTTGATAGATAGGTAGGCAGATAGAGAGAGAGATAGGTATTTATTTTAATTTAATATGTCTCTCATTGATTTTGTTGCCTCACGTCTCTGCCTCTTCTAAATATTTTTGCACAGTTTTGGCGTTAACTGGGTGTTTTGCCAAAAAGTCAGTTCAGTGTTCCTCAGATAGTTGTTCAATACTGCCCCCCTCCTCAGGTGCTGAAAAAGGAAATTCTAATGATTTGTTAACACTTGTTAATATAGATAAGATAAAGGCCCCAATTTTCTTATGAAAGCTTACTACTTGGGGCTGGTTTCACAGAAATATCATAACATTATATGTAGTCAAGTCGCACTGATATTCCATATGAGGAAACAAAATCTGTGAAAGGATTTAAATATGAAAATAATTATGTAAATGATAAATATTATTTATTATTAAGTATAATTAGTAGTTGTCAAGCAGATCCTTTTCTGCCAAAGAGCCACAAATCTTTCAAAATGAATGCTTGCAATTAATAATATTTAGATAGGGGAAAAATGAGTTTTTCTCAACTTTTCCATCATAACCTAGATACTGCCAGGCAAACAGCTTGATAGAATCAATGGAAACTTAAACAGGTGATAATCTCCTCTTGCTCTCCAATTTGTCACTAAATGGCTTTTCCATGGATTGCAATCATTGAAAGGCTGTAATTGTAGCCTTCCTTCTTCTATATTTACCATTAGAAAATTTCTTTTAACATGGAGCACGCTGTGCTAATAAGTAGTGGGTTTTTCACAAACTTGTTTATCATTCACAATGATTAGCTTCCCCCTTATTTGAACTGGCGCATAAAATGCCAGTTATGGGGGGTTTTTTGAATTTTTGAATTTTATTTATTTTTTATACAGCAGGTTCTCATTAGTTATCCATTTTATACATATTAGTGTATATACGTCAATCCCAATCTCCCAGTTCATCCCACCACCACCCTCCCCCCGCCACTTTCCCCGCTTGGTGTCCATACGTTTGTTCTCTACATCTCTGTTCTCTACATCATGTTGTTAAATGATTTTTTCTATCTGCCTTTCCTGTTAGTGTAACCGGAAGTGGGGTCTAGCTGCTCGCCGCTCAAAAGCCAGTAAAGAGGCAAGGTTGGTGGAAAGGAAAGTTTACTTTGTTTTGGGTGCTGGCAACCAGGGGGTGGGGGAGGGAGGACGCCTGTCCAAAGGCCAACTCCCCCTACCCACCCAATCAGGGGGCAAGAGCTTTTATAGACGGAGGGAGGGAGCTACATGCAGAAACAGCACAGTCAGCTCTGACCATCATCTTGACATTGGTCATCTGTGGTCTGACCAGCGTCATCTTGATTGTTTTAAGTACAGTTAGTCTTCAGTTCCAGGGTCGGTTTGTTCCCATTTCTTTGAGGCCAGTTCTCAGAATTGTGAATTGTGGCAGCTTATGTCATGCCTACAGTCTGGTCATCATGTACTTAACTTCTTCACCTGGTGGGGTTTCACACAGCTCACAGGATATGGCTCAGAATATTATCTATAGTCATTGAGGAGGAACTAAAGGTCCTTAACTTTGCTTACTGATAAATTATTATTGTTTTGTCCTGTTTGACTGCTTTTAATTTTTCCTTCTGCATTTTCTCACTTTTCTGATTAAACTTAATATTTGGCTAAAGTTTTTCCACAGACAAAAAGCAGGCAGAGGACATGGTTAGGGGAAGGGATCATAGGGTCCTGCTCAGTTTCATTAGGAGCCTCATTTCGGTGCATAGTTAATGTCTGCATCGCTTGGCCTCTGCTAGAAAAGGAGTGAGGTGCACAGGATGCCCACGGCCTGCTCGGAAAGCCTACAAACATTGGAAAGGGATGGCGGTATCTGCCACACTGTCAATCTGTTCTACTCAGTGTGATACTGCTGTTATAGCACATGCTGAAATGTCAATAAAAATCAGTCAAAGCATTCTGTGTAGTGTAGGGAGGTGTGGGAAAAGGGGTCACTCCAGTTGCATAAAGATGATGCATCTGGTTGGCAAGAGGGCCCATCTTCATGTTTAATCATGTACGGAGCCTCTGGCCTCCTTCCTGGTCCCTGTTACTCATCTGTTCAGGTCTCCCTGCCCCCCTGACTGCCTCCCCCATCTTCCCAGCTGCTCATCTCTGTACTTGATTCAGAGTATCTTTGAGAGTCGGCCTTGAGCTGCAGGGCCTGATCTCTGCAAAAATGGATCGGTCTGTCAGGAGCCGCACAAAACAAAACGAAAATCAGGAAGCGAGTGAAAGCATCTGTGAGCTAAAGTGGAATAATTATACCTCGGTACCCTGTTTATAAAGATGACATAGCAGACTTCCTGCCATATTATCACCCAGTAAGTGTACTTTTTTTTTTCCTTTTAAGGAAGAGAGAATGCTTTTATGTCAATCTATTCATGCTTGAGACTCACGGTGCCTATTGTCTATAACTGTGAGATACAACTCGGGAAGAATATAGATGGAGTATTTGGCTTCAATAAAGTGGGTGGAGCAAGAAATGGGCCCTACACCTGGCCCTGTTTACAACGAGTGACTTGTTAACATGAGCATCTATACCAGGAAAAATTAATCAGCATATGTAGCCATAAGGAAGGTGGAAAGTGCGGATCACATACATTGCTCAGGTGCTGTCAGAGAGATTCCGGGGCTGATGGAGGCTATACAAGCCCTAGCATCAGATGGGAACAACTCTCTCCCCCACAAGATAGCCTGCTTTCCCCCTTCCTAAAGGACCAGAATGTGGTCCTAGAGGACCACAAATGTGGTGTCTGGGGTGGTCCTCTAATTTTCCCTAATCTATGTGTGGCTGTGGAATGAAATAGAGCTAAGGTGCAAACAAAGGGTAGTGAAAATGACATGAGCTCTGGAGTGAGACAGAACTGCATCCAAATCCCATCCCTGTCATTGATTTAGTTATGTAAATTGAACAAGTTCCTTAAATTCTCTGAATTGCAGTTGCCTTGTCTGTGAGGTAGAAATCAGGTCAGTCCTTACTGGGTTATTGTATGCATTATAAATAATATATATAAAAGGCCTAGCACGGCACTGACGTAAAACAGACACTCAAAGTGCTGACTATTACTATAACTCAGGAAAACTACTCTGCCCAATGTAGGCAGTTCTAAAGTGAAACAACATATAATAAAATCTTATTCAGAAGAACTTATAAGTAGGTAGTGGATTGGGTAGCTATATCCTATGGCTAGGTCTCAGTGCATCAATTCATATCCAAGGAGATTCTCAACATGTAGTAGATGCAACGTATTTCCAATCAATGTCATCATAAGAACTAAACCTCTGTATTTTTTTGGTTTCTAAGAAATTTTCAACCTTAATAATACATTCGAGTACTTCTGGGTTTAGCTCTTACTAAATTATAAATGCTGTCATTTTATACCTAAGATGCATGGTTCACTCAGTACAGGTGGGGGAAGACTGAACGTTTTAGGCTGGCTAACTCTGGCTTGCTGAGGTTCTGGTACACGGACTAAGTGGTGAAGTCAGTAAAGCTGATGAGTTTTCATTTCTAAATGTACCAGGACTAGGTCAAGATGCTAGTTTCCAACTGCATATATCCTTTCGGATGATGATCTTTTTTTTTTGCTTGAGTGTAAAGATATTGTTTTCTCTGTATTTTTGAGAATATGTTAGCTTGGCTGTCCCAAGCTAACATATGACGTTATGTTAGCTAAAAAGTATGACGTTATGAAAGAGTGACTTCAGTGACTCAGTGGTTCCCACTTGGTCATTTCTCTCACCCTCAGGAGTAGCCTCAAATGCTAGCTCCCATCAATTACTGGATGCCCCATATTTTCCCAGCATCAGTATAATCACTCCTATCAATTCAGCACCTGTAATAAGCCAGGCTTCTTATCCATTTACAGCCTTCACTGCTTTATATATATTAGCTCAGTTTGCTACCTCTTGTCCCCCTCAAGCCAATATCAAATTGTTTATTAGGTAAAAATGGTATTAACCATTTACATCAGGAAGGGCAAAAGGGTATCATCTTGAGTGCCCATTTTGAATGAGTGGTAATTCAGTGCCAGAAGCACTGAACTAAGAAAAAAATTTAAGCTCTGTCCAGCCTTAGAGGGGAAGAATGCCGTGATTGATTAGCAATGTCTGCCTTGGTTAAAAGAAAAAAGAATAGAAATAGGTAGAGTGACATGCAGGACTGAAAGGATGGTGATTCTCGGGCTCAATTTCCTTGCTGTTTATAAGCTTCTTAGAGACACGGGTAATGTTTCAACTTTCCGTCATGTTGCCACAGTGCTCATTTCCAAATCATTTATTTCTTCACTCCTCCATTTATTCCTGCTGATTTCTCCTGGACTCAGAAACTTCCCACACTCTATTCCCTTATGTTGAGCCTCACATACTTCCAAGTGGCTTCCAAGTGGCCTTCAAGGGAGGCCTTGTCCTGTTTATCCCAAGAAACTCCCCCAGGTTAGTATGTGTTGCAACATCTTTCTCTTTTATGCAATAGAACTTGTATGAATTTGTAATTATTTGTTAGAATGTTTTCTTGTTAATTTACTGTTTCCCTCACTGAACTCTAAATTCCATGAGCCCAAGAACCGCATCTCTCTTTTTGACAAGTCACCTTATTTATACTCAGCACACACATCTGGGAAAGAGTAGACATTTAATAAATATTTGTTGAAACAGCAAATCCACTAAACTTTGGAGAGTCAAACTTAATAAAACATGGATCCTGGCTTCACAGAACTCATATTGTAGTGAAAGTTGATTAAGTAAATGATTATGATGCAATGTGATAAAAGAAACACAGATGTAAGGAAATATCACTGCCTGCCTGGATCAGGGGACAGGTGTTGGGGAAGCATTCTAAAAGTGATGTCAAGGTTGAAGAGTAAGAAGTAAAAATGGACCTTTTAAGAAAAATCAAGCACTGCAACTTGTGCTATTTGAATTTGATATGTTCCACCATTAAAGTTTTTTTTTAAATCAAGCAGGGTATATTAACATGCATCTGTAGTATTGCCCTAAAAGCATTTTGAAAGAAATATGGATGTCTTACCTACAGAGGCACACAATTAGGCTTTTCCCTCAAGGTATTCTTAGTGTTAACCCTTTATATTGCTTTTTACTTGATGTATCCACTAATTGTTCTGATCCAGTGGCCTTGATGAAATTCTTGGTCATTTGCAAAAGTGTCAGTGGGGATTATGTGAGCACGAGTCTTTCAGAATTTTAAGTAGAAAATGGCTCAAGCATCTCCTACAGTTAGGGTACATGTGGTTACAGTAGAATAATTTAGAGAAGTGAAATTGGGTTTGTCTTTTTAGGTTTAAATATATGACTTGGGGATAATAAACAAAAATCATTACTAGCACAACAAGGGATATTTAAAATAAAAGATGGTTTTAGGTACACCACTAACTTTCTTACAGCGTCAATGATAAATTGTTAGGTATTGTATTGATGGTAGCAGGCGGTAACATGTCCCTTTGCAGTTGAAGCTTTTTTTTATTTTATTTTTTTAACATCTTTATTGGAGTATAACTGCTTTACAGTAGTGTGTTAGTTTCTGCTTTATAACAAAATGCATCAGCTATACACATACATATATCCCCATATCTCCTCCCTCTTGCATCTCCCTCCCACCCTCCCTATCCCAGCCCTCTAGGTGGTCACAAAGCACCGAGCTGATCTCCCTGTGCTCTGCAGCTGCTTCCCACTATCTATTTTACATTTGGTAGTGTATATATGTCCATGCCACTCTCTCACTTCGTCCCAGCTTACCCTTCCCCCTCCCTGTGTCCTCAAGTCCATTCTCTACGTCTGTGTCTTTATTCCTGTCCTGCCCCTAGGTTCTTCAGAACCATTTTTTTTTTTTTAGATTCCATATACATGTGTTAGCATATAGTATTTGTTTTCCTCTTTCTGACTTACTTCACTCTGTATGACAGACTCTAGGTCCATCCTCCTCACTACAAATAATGCAATTTCATTTCTTTTTATGGCTGAGTAATATTCCACTGCATATATGTGCCACATCTTTATCCATTCATCTGTCGATGGACACTTAGGTTGCTAGTTGAAGCTTTTTTTTACAAATAAGCTGGAAGTTTTTTTTTTTTTTTGGCTCGATTATATGTTTATTCTTTTATAAGGCAGAGAGGAAGAAAGGGAGGGATAGACTAAGAAAGTATGGAGCAAAACATTTCCTTAAATCACATTTAAAATAAGGTAGAGTGTAGTAAAATACAAGAAGGTAGACTGAAAGGCAACAGTAAATTTTTTAAAAAAAACTTTAAAAATTATATTACAGCACTTGACAGAGCTGTAGTGCTTTGTGTAGGCCTTTAAAATTTCCCCCAAACATGTTCATTCACCTTGATTCAATCATGTGCACAGAAGAAGTTCCTTGTTGGGTTGGTAAAGCAGAATCATATCCAGGTTCTAGCTGGATCCAAACACTATTGCAGTTCTGTACAAACCTGTGTGGTATGTACAGATAGAAGCAATACTATGTAAACCTGTTCCCCTTTGGTACATTGATCATTTCCTAAACTTATTTCACCTGTACCCACCACCCCTCCACACACACACAAAGCACTAATACCCCTGTAAGATATATTAAATGTGTTGATTTGGATAACTAGAATTTGATCGACATAATTCCTCCAGCAAGAGGGAGTTTTAGGTAGAATGGAAGAGAAACTCATGGAAACGCTTGAATGATCCTTTCCTTGATTCCACAAAAGACTGATCGAGTCCCTTTAATATGCAGCATCCACATTGCATTTGTCCTTACACTTTATGCTGTAATTAAATACCGAGTAAAAGTTATTGAGTGAATATTAAGTTTATTGGGTAGCTGAGTTGATAACTGTATTTTATTTTTGTGCATTGGAAATCTATTTACATTTATGTTGTAGGAATATGGCAATGCTCCAAGAAAAATGAGAAATTCACTGGTAATTTCCCACCCAAAGAGAGCCATTGTTAACATTTTAGTACTATATACTGTTTGTGTCAGTTTGTTTTTTTGTCAAAAATGGCATTTTATTGCTTAAATTTGCATTTCACTGATTATGTATGTGATAAAAACTCCTTTTTATTTTAATTTCTATTGAGATAACATTGGTTACCGCCTCTCAGCTCGAAATTCACTCTTTTGTTGCTTGCTCTGTGAAAACTGATGTGGGTCCTTTAAATAGTTTTTCCTTGGCCAGCTGGTGTGAGGTTAGGCTTTACTGATTGACGGCACCTGAGGAAGGGGTTGCTTCCTGGTGCCCCGGGGCTTGCTGGGAAGGCTCTTGGTGGCGTCTCCAGCGCCCGCTCGCTCCTGCAGCTCCGAGGGCCTCCTCCGCCCTGCTGCCGGGGCTCACAACTTCTCCAGTCGTCGGCTTCGGCAGTGCGCAGAGTGAGCAGCGGACAGCAGCCTCCCTCAGCCTCGTCTATCGAGCAGTTTTGGAGTAGCGCCTCAGGTGAGAAATCTCCCCATGCATAGTTTTCCTGGAACCCTAGAAGGTGGATTTCCAGCAACTTACAGAGGGCATATTTCCCGAAAGTTCCACCATAAGCCACCACAGCAACTTCTTTACCATCCAGTGAGCCACAGTCATGCTCTTTTCAATCGGGTCTGGACCCCAGTCCTGTGGGCAGGGAGGAGGAGGTCTTCTTAGCTGGAAGGTTGGCGGCTCTCCTTATTTCTGCTAACTCTGTATGTTTTGGCGTTCTCTTGTCGCTGGCCATTCCTTCCTTACTCTAATCCTCTTTCATAATAATAGTTTTTTCATTACACTTTCCATGCTCAAATTACTGTGTTTTTTTTTCTTCTGGTAGGACCCAGAATAATAACTAAATAAGCTAATATTAGTGTGTGTATTGTTTTATTTTAAAACCCCTTTTTCACATTTTTTTGTTTCTACATCATTATTTTAATGGTTTCATAGTAGTCCATGTAGTAGTAAATACTTCATGCCTATTGTTATACAGTTTATAAGTTTTCATTTTCACAATTGTAGACAGTGCTTTAGTGAACATCTTGGTACACATCCTTTGCTCCTATCCATAATGATTTTCATTAATTCTCAGTCATTTGGACATTTTAGTCAGGCAAATGATGAACACAGCACGTAAAGTGCTTTATATATTTCTAGGGGAATACTGAACATATTATTTAGTGCCATAATAAAACATCAGAAAAAAGTGAGGGGATCGTGATTTTTATTGTCTTCTGCCAAACTCTCATAGCAAGAATCTGAAAACTCTCTGGTGAAACACAACTGAAACTAGATTTGAGATTGAGCCGTTAAATACCAATTATCACCAATCACTTCTAGCTGCTTCTGATTAAACACTTTCTTTGTGTTTACTTGGGAAATCCACCTCATGAAAAGAATGGCAAATGGGAAAGAAGTAAATGATTCAGAGTATCTTGGTCGCTCCTGGGAGAGAGTGCTTAGACAAAGCAAACGGTTTACCTGAATGTCTTAAGCAAACTGAGCTTGGCTGATTTCCTGTGCTTACAGAAAAGAACCTCTTTTTCCTCTTAGGAAACCCTAAGCCACTGGCTCAGTGGTTGTTTTTTTGACGCGACTGCATCACAGGTATAAACAATCTCCGATGTTGAGCTAAACATACCTAAACTGCTGAGGATCTTTCAGGTTAATTTAAACCAACAGGGAATGATCCTGACTGGCAACAGTAGGAGATTCTCTCCCAGCAGGAAGTGCATGGGGGCATCCCTTCTAGATCAGACATGCTTCAGAGACTGCTCCTGGAAGCGGTCGTCTTAATTGAATGTTTGTTTCTGAGTTGCTCACAGATGTTTCTCACCAATACTGTTGAGCCTTCTGGTGGTTTCTAAAAGAGGCTATGTTAATCTCAGAACAAAGAGATACAACATATATGACGTGTAATCACACTATAATGATAAAAATAGACACATGCCATCATTGTTGTCATGGGCATTATCAGCAACACAACACAATCACTGTCACTTATTGGGTGCCTATTATGTAGACAACATGTCTCTTGTCCATGGATTAGTGAAGTTAATCCTCACAAAGCTCTTAAGATGTAAGTACCAATAATATCCCCATCTTACAGATGAAGACACTGAGGAAGAGAAAAGTTAAGAATTTGCCTATGATCAGTTATCCACCTGTTCAGCCAGTGCACAAATTAGACTGCCCAACTCCAAGATCAGGTGAGTCCAATGGCCTAAGCACCATGCTTTACTGCTTCCCACATATTTAGGAGGTAAAAGAAATCAAGTAGTGGACCTTAAAGAAAATCTTCCTCTACCTTCGTTCAACTCTTTTCGCTTTCATTTTGGTGGAGTCTGTGAGAGACTTAATGTATCATGTAGAATTACCAAGTTAAATGACTGCATTTTTCTCCTTAATTGCCCATTTTGAACTGAATTGCTTGGATTTATCAGATTTTTTGTAATGCAGTGTGGTCCAGCATAGCTATTACCAGCCTCTTTCTCACCATCACCACACCTGACAAATAAAATTCACACATATGACATTCTGTCATGTGCTTATCCAGAATTAATGCACAAAGCTGCATAAGTAAAAATCTGTGGTTTATGCACAGTTTCTTCCAGGCCCGCTGCTGTGTCTCCCACTCACCCTGGGGTCTGCAGTTAAGGACCTGCAAGTCTAGAGAAACTGAGAGAGATGTGTTGGCTTGGCAAATAGATCTTGAGCACCTGTAAAGTGCAAGGAGCTGGATCACTGTGGTGGGCTTGTTGGGGATTTAAAAATAGTAAGACAGCCTAGGAGACAGGCTTTGACACCACTGACAAAAAAACACTTCAATTACCAGGCAGTGAGAAAAGGAGGGACGTGGGGAGAGGAACATGTCAGCAGGGTGTGCTGCGTGTGGCCCATCTTCAAGTCTCAGTTGAATTCTACTGTTCAAATGTGGGCCACTTGTGGGAAATTCTGTCCCATGAGGGTTTTGCTTAATGTTTAAAAAGTCTTACAAAAAGATGAATAGGAGACTTAGCAGGTAGCAAATCAGAAAGTTGTGTCTTGTAAACAGGGGGAGGTCAATCCAACCTCCAAATCCCAAAATATATCAATATCCCATAATAGAGAATCACTATCAGGGAACTTGCTGTTTGTTTATTAGTGGCAGCATGGCATAAAATCAGGATAATTCAGCGTTTAAAATCCCTACTTTGTTCGAATTTATAACTAGTATAAATACTTCTAAGATTATATACTTTTAAATTTTTTCTGCAACAAGTTAGACAGGATCACAAATTCACATGATGCTCAAAAGAACACTCAGAAATATTTAATGAAAACCTTCATTCTAGTGATGAGGAAACTTCAGCTCAAATAAGGAGTGACTTGATCCATACTCAAGCAAAAAAATCTGTGAAAGAGTTGTAATCAGAAATATCCAGTTGTCCTACCTCCTAATTTTGGGATCCATCTGCTTCACCATCAGTCAAAAAGTCTGATTCTTCGAATAGAGAACTTTGGCTTGGCTTTATAGAGTAAGATTTAAAAAAAAAAAAACACTTAGGCAAAGGAGCAAACAGCCAAAATTAAGTAAATCTGGGATTTTTTTTTTAAAACCAGCGTTGTCTGCATTGTTATTTTGGGCTCAGAGCAATAGATTGATGCCACATTTAAATGGAAAGCATATCTACTCCATATTTATAGATCTTTAGATGCTGCATGTGTCATGAAAAATGTAAGTAAATTTTATAATAGTAAGGTGTGTGGGATTAATTTGTATTCTATGTTGAAAAGCTCCACTGGAGGCAATTAATTCATGAAACACCAGCGATTGCTGCCTTAAGGGCTACATTGCTAGATAAAATTACAGACCTCAAATCTTATTATTACACTGGTATTTATTTTTTGTTTGTGTGGTCTGGGGAATATATAATCTTAAATTGAATATTTACCTAATCAATAGGCTAAGGGTATCTCTGGGTTCTGCCCCCTTCAAATCTAGAACACATTGTCTAGTTGTGAATATTAATATGCTGCTTGTATAGTTGGGTACTACTGCTTACTGTTTTTACTTCATGGCATACTTATTAAATGATACTTGTATGCTATACTAGAATAAACTAGAGGGGATCTAAATGGAGCTTGGTAAAAATTGTATAGCCTTTATATTAAACAATGATAAAGTAAAACAACTAATATAAATAAAAATTTAAAATAACCAGCCGTAATAAAGTATAAAGTATTGGGAAAGATATCAGATACTTAACTTACATAATTTTCAAGTAATGCTTTTCAGGATTTTTAATGAGAAACTTGTGCTTGCTTCCACAAACATAAGTGTTTTTTCGGTTTTTTTGTTTGTTTGTTTTGTTGTGTTTACCAGATCTTACTCTTGAAGTTGTGACTGTAATTCTAATCAATGTTTTAATAACATCTATTTTTGATAGTCACATCAGACAAGAAAATTTTAATCATTTTTACAATCATTCAAAAATTTTCAAGCCAGTGTTTTTAAAAGAATCTAGTTTCTTCTTTCTTTGGCACACAAAAACTCATTGTAGTATCATCTGATGATGTGTATGAGACTGATTTCGTTCCAAGTTGGTGGTTGCTTTTATAAGGTATGTCCCAATAATGATGGTAGAAGGCACAGGCTGTGGTAGAGCCTCCACATCCACTAGGCGGTCATATCATCTTTACATGAAGACAGAGATGGGCGGGTAACTACCTAAACCCACGCTAACAAGGTCTCCTGGAACTCCCACCCCTGACCTGCTGTATCTTTGCTCTGGATCATTAGTTCTTGTAGCAATCCTAGCGGTCTCTTGTTCACCATGAGCATTGGCATATTCGCCACTGGCTGTTGCACAAGTTGATGCCCGCTGGTTGCATGGCGAGAGAACTTTGATGGACCCATGGGTGTGGCGTTTCTCACTGTGTCTGCCATCCGAGACCACTTTTGACCTTTTATCTGGCTCTGTCTCTCTTGGGTAACCTTCCTGGGAGACCCTAGAGAGGCTGTTTGTGGCTGAATGTGAATAGTTCCAGGGTTCTGGGTAACCCAGGCTGTACCTGGCAGCCCCAAGGGTTGAGGGGATCATTATCTCATGTCCCACTTATAAACATTAGATTCAGAACTGTATACCTAAGCAGACTGTTTGGTACCCTCTGATTCGGGTATGTGACTTAAAACAGCCTTGAAGAAGTTTGAAAGTAATATAGAAAATGGCGAACTTCTTTATTTTACCCTTTCTTTATCTAGATTAAACCTGCAGCCTCACAGGAGCCAAGAACATATTTATTCTTTATCTTTTACTTAAGACACTCAGCAGGAAGGTAACACACTTTGAATGAAAAAGGACAATTCAAGTTAGGTTGGTGCTTTGCCTAAGCCAGAAAGGTTTAGGGAGAGAAACTGAGGATGAAGAACAAAAGAGACAAGCTTTTTTCTTTTTCTTTTTTTAACCTCTGATGGTTTGACTTAATTCTATTATTTGAATGATTTTGAATTGATTTGGACACACCCACATTTAAATGTAAGTTCAAACATGCATTCTAAAGTCAAATGGAAAGTAATTTGTGTGGTCTTGTTATGAAAATGATCGTTTTATTCTCTGTATACTCTAGTCTCTCCACTCATTTATTCATACTTGTATTCATCTATTTACACATTCATCCATGTATTCACAAAATATTTGTTACTGTGGATACTATACCTGGTATTGATCTAGGTGCTGAGCTGGAAAGGTGAAAAAGTCATTATCATTACCTTGGAGGCTCTCCCAGTCTTGGGGGGAGTCATAGAGGTTAACACATAAGTATTGTACAGTTGGACAAGTATCATTGTAGTCTTATGAACAGAATATCAGGAGAAAAATATTTTATTCAGTCTTATTATGTATTTGAGTATTTACCTGCCCAAGATGGAAATCTATCTAATAGAGTTTGTGCTTTTAAGGACATAATCCAACATGCTATTTTTTATTTTCTGAGAACTTTTCTCCATGAAGTGAATTAGGAACTCAGGCTTCTTCTGTGTCCTGACTCTGCTATTTCCTAGGGCCTCAAAGCCTTTGGAATGTAGTTGGAAGACAGGAGAAAAGGGTGTAGAGGCTCTGCTCTTAATCACTCCATCGCAGAAGTGACATTCATTACCTTTGCTCACATTCCATTGACAAGGTATACATGCAGGAGGTGCTGGGTCATGCAGCCCTGGCCAGCTAACATCTAGCAGTAGTTTTACACAGAGGAAGGCTAGTGAGCTCTTTGCTGAATTGCTCACATTCTCTTGACAAAAGTAAGGAAGTCTGTGGCCGTTTATCCCCTTCTCAAATATATGCTTCATTTTTTTCCATCCCTCTAACTCTAATCATGGGCAGCAATATTTCTTCAATATTTTATCCACTCACACTGTCCAGGGAGGTTTCTTCGGCACAACAAGCAAGGCACAACAAGCAAGGCACACTGGGTTTATTTTTATTTTTATTTTTTTATTAATTAATTAATTTATTTATTTATTTATTTATTTATTTATTTTTGGCTGTGTTGGGTCTTCGGTTCGTGCGAGGGCTTTCTCCAGTTGCGGCAAGCGGGGGCCACTCTTCATCGCGGTGCGGGGACCGCTCTTCATCGCGGTGCGCGGGGCTCTCTCTATCGCGGCCCCTCCCGTTGCGGGGCACAGGCTCCAGACGCGCAGGCTCAGCAATTGTGGCTCACGGGCCCAGCTGCTCCGTGGCATGTGGGATCTTCCCAGACCAGGGCTCGAACCCGTGTCCCCTGCATTAGCAGGCAGATTCTCAACCACTGCGCCACCAGGGAAGCCCTGGGTTTATTTTTATAGCACATTTCCCACAGTCGTATCAAATCCATGCATTACATCTCACCAGGTGACTGCTGAATAATCTCACAACTGTGGCTTCCATGTGAAAGGCAGAGATGATTAGCTTCCAAGGTGTTTGTGGGCCAGAATTGCTCTGCTCCCCTTAACTAGGTAGGTTAGTACCTGTTCGAGTTCTTTGAGCTTTGTATACTGTTCCCTTGATTCACAGAAGAAGTCATAGACTTAATAGTCTGGTTGTGAGGATTAAATGAGATATTTTATATAAAGTGCTAAGCATGGTTTTAGGCACATATAGAAAGCAATCCATAATTGAGGCTCTTGTCATTGCTAATTAAGGATAGGATATTAAGCGAAAATGGAAGTGTCCTTTTTGTGGAAGAGGATGATATACTGAAAAATTTAAACGTATTATTTCCTGTAACTAATTTCTAATGAGATTTCAGTATGTGCTTGCTGTCTGATTCCCCAAGAGAATGGATTTTCTCCCTCACCTTATCGCATAGATACTGCCTGAATAAGGTCCAAATACCTGTAACTGAATTCACTTTTAGTATTGCACTATCCTTTAAGAGGCAGCAAAATATATTAATAAAGAGTGTTAGTTCTAAACTCAGAGTTCAAGTTCTAGCTGGGTTACTTATCAGCTATGTGACCTTGATCAACCTGTTTCTGAATCTGTGAATGTTAGCCAGTGATATTCCTTTCTAAGGACATAATGCTGGGAATGAGATGATTTATATAAAACACTTAGCAGAGAAGATGGCATAGAGCAAGTACCTAATACATGTTACTTTAATCACTATGATTGCTATGATTGTAAAGAAGAGACAGTATAATACAGTAGACAGAATATTGGGATTGGGGTCAGATGACCTGAGTTTATATCTGTGTTCTGTTGCTTTTAATCTTACTGAGCCTCAGTCTCCTCATCCATAAAATGGGGCTAATAATATTCTCTTCACACAGTTGATATGGTGATTTTAAGGTATGTGAAAGTTCATAGAATCTTGCCTAGAACCTGTAAAATATTAAACACGTGTTAAAATTATTTTCTTTATTTGCGGTATTTGTGGCCTTAGGCAAGTTGATCTTCCTCTCATATTGATTATGCCTCCTACTTGGCCTGTTATAGTTAACATCAAAAAAAAAAAAAAAAGAAAACAAGAAAAACAAACCCTCAAGCAACTGTAAAGAACAGTACTCTAGTATTTCTGATGTATTTGTGGGGAGGAAGGTGATCTCCACGTCTTACTTTTCCGCCATCTTGAAGCTCCTCCCATTGCCCATCTTTTGATGCAGTCTTCATGTCTTTGATTATAAGAAGTTTTATATTTTTATGTAGTCAAATGTATCAGTCTTTTTGTTTATGATTTCTGGCTTTTATGTCTTGCTTAGTGAAACTTTCTCTGATTTTTTTTATTTCCTATATTTCTTTTAACATCTTTATACTTTTGTTTTAACATTTATATCCTTGGAATTTTTGTGTTATGTGTGCATGGTCTGAGGTAGGCATTTAATTTTGTTTCCTTGCAGGAGGAGAGCAAGTTGTCCTAAGACCATGTTTTAAATTTACCCATTCTTTTTTGATTACTTTGTTATTTTCACTTTTGCCCTACCCACCCCCCAGAATATACGTGTTTGTGTGTGTGTGTGTGTGTGTGTGTATGTGTATATATATATACCTTTCTTCTCTCCCCAGTCAGATTATAATTTCCTAGAGGGCAGGGACATTTCTTGCATCCATAGGTCTTCTAACTGCCTGATACGTGGCAGAGCTTTGTACATGTTGGATGGTGGTGTGGCTGCTAGGGAAGCTGAATGAGAACTAGCCCATTTTAAGGATGGCAAAGCATCAGGTGTCAGAACTCAGAACTAGGAATAAATAAGAGCTGTTCCCCCCCCCAATAAAAAAAAAAGAATAGTACTATATTTAACATTATTATTTAAGAAGAGGATGGCATTCTGTTCCTGAAGGATTTGGCTATTGGAATTATGGAGGAAGACCGTCTTGGGATTTGTGTGGTGACATTTCTTAAATGCATGGTATAGCATGGATTGCTTTCATCACACAGTAGGGAAATACTAATATCTATAATTTTATAATCCCGAACCCAGATTAATTTTAAAGCCATTAGTAAAGACTAATTCCATTTTGATATTTAGGACCCTGCTAGACTGTCTCTCACTACAGAAGTTTAAAATAAGCATAAAAATAAATCCAGAAACAGATAAAACTAGCCTGTGCTGTGGAACACCATATTCCCAGGCAGTCAAGTCTGAGGTCCACAGTCAAAAAGGGTTTTAATCTATGAACTATGTCTACAATGCGTGTTGATGGGAGACAATAAGAAATTGATGCCTTTTTACCCTCCCTCTGTCCTGAGGTGGTTTCTAATTCAGGTTAGATCATTACACCATTATAGAGAAGCCCTGCTATGTTCATGTTTTTCTTAGACTTTGAACAAACTCAGACACCATAAGATTTTTTTTTTTAACAAGGAGGGAAACCTGAGAGCTTTCTGTGGTATCTCCCTTGTACTCCTCGTGTTTTCCTATGTGGATGCCCTTCTCTATCTTATATCACTTCCCCAGTTCAAGAATCCTTCAAGAGTAACCTCAAAGCCCATCTCTTCTTTGCAAAGTTACTTATTCCATATTGCTTACATAGATCTCTCTTCTTCCGAACCCCTTGAAACACTGTTCATATCTTTCAGTTGAGTGTTGATTCACAGAATTTCTATCATATTATTTAAGTATTTAAGTATTATTTAAGTAGCACAGGGAGAGGCTAATCCTTGAAATCAGGACATGATTATATCTTAAATTATAATTTACAGCTTCGTGGCAGTGAACACAGTGGCTAAATAAATAAAAATTTAATTAAAATGGTATGCAATGAGGGCCTTACAAAAATGCTGTTAACAATAACATCAAGTTTGCGTAAAACTGAACATCTAAAAACAACTAGGTAACTATTTAACTTTCCATTTGTATGTATAGATACAGCATAAGAAGTTGCCCATTAGGATTTTATTTTCCATGGTAGGTCATTTCAGATGCTTTAAGTGACCCTGCAGGCATCTTTTTAAGATTACTTTTGGACCCTGGTTTTTCATCTTGGGACTGCCGCCATATACAACCCTAAAATGTTCCATAAAGGCTCAATCTTGCTTTTATTTCATGAGCCGTTTCCATTTAGTTAAAATTAAACTCTCAGCTACAGGAATATCTCCCAGGACTCAAAGCTTTCCCTTCTCGATTAAAGCGTCTAACCTGCTAGCTTCCTGAGGGCAGTGAGCTCAGAGTGAAGCTGAATGACAGTGAAACCCCAAAGTGATGTGACATCGCTTCATTCCAGAATGGGTGTTCCCTGAGGGCTGCATCTAACATATGCACAAAATCTCCCTCTCAGTTTGCACTTCCAACACCATTCCTAAAATGTAAGCATTGTTCTTTGGTGTCTCATAGGTAGCATAAATTAAATGGGATAGTTTTTATATTGTATTCCACCTCCATGTAGATTTTTCTTTACTGGTTTCTACATGTGTCTCAAGTTAAAGCATTGTTTCCTAACTATCTCACTCCCTCTCCTGTTTACCCTCCTGTCCCTCACTTGCATACCAGAGCACAGTAAGCAGACACCTTTCCTAGTATCCACCATTGATCCATCCCCTATTGCCCTGTCCTCAGAGGACCTGGTTTCATAGGAAAAGACGTTCATTCTCAGATGTTTACCAGCATGAGTGAGACTACCAGTGCTTCATCTTTCATTCACTGTGTTAGGTTTGTAAGAAACACATGGAACAAAAGGGGCTTAATCTCTTTTGGTGCCCAGCTGGAAATCCATAGGGAGAGAAGGAGCAAACAGGTATGCTGCTAATTATCAAACAGGTTGTTATGATGGGACATAGAACAGGAAATGGGAGCTCACCTGGTTGGAAGCAGGTGATCAGGGGTAACAGTTTGACTTTTTAATAACTTTATTGAGGTACAATTTACACACAATACATTGTTCATATGTAAAGTATACTAAATACTGTGAGTTTTAATATATGCATAGACCCACAAACCCATCATCCCAATCAAAATACCAAATATGTTATAATTCCCAATGTTTTCTTGTGCATCTTTGCAATTCTTTCTTCTCTCTATGCTTTACTCACTATATATTAGTTTACATTTTCTAGAATTTTATAAAAATGGCATCATGCTTTTTTTTTTCTTGGTCTGGGTTATTTTACTCAGCATAATGATTTTGAGATTCATTCATATTGTTAAACATATCAATAGTTTACTCTATTTATTCACTTATTTATTTATGGCTGAATAGTATTCTACTACAAGAATGTACCACAATTTAACTTTCCACTTCCTGATGGGCATTTGGGTTGTTTCCAGTCTTGTCTTTTATAACTAAATCTGTTAGGAATATTTGTCTATAAGTCTTTGTGTGGATGATATACTTTCATTTCCTCTTGGTAAAAATTTAGAAGTGGCCTTGCTGGGACATACTATCAGGACTTTTGACTGATGGAACAGCATAAGAGGTTGGAATACACACAGTAATGAATCTTTTTTTTTTTTTTTTTAAAGATTTTCAGAGAAATAGTTACTGGTTTTTTGTTTTTTGTTTTTTTAAATTTTATTTATTTATTTATTTATGGCTGTGCTGGGTCTTTGTTTCTGTGCGAGGGCTTTCTCTAGTTGCGGCAAGTGGGGGCCACTCTTCATCGCGGTGCGCGGGCCTCTCACTGTCGTGGCCTCTCTTGTTGCGGAGCACAAGCTCCAGACGCTCAGGCTCAGCAATTGTGGCTCACGGGCCTAGTTGCTCCGCGGCATGTGGGATCTTCCCAGACCAGGGCTCGAATCCGTGTCCCCTGCATTGGCAGGCAGATTCTCAACCACTGCGCCACCAGGGAAGCCCAGTAGTGAATCTTTGAAGGAGGAGGGTTGGGGCACCTTTTGGTCCCTTCCCAGTGGATAACTATATAGTTCAAAGGTACCTCAAATTTGCCAAGTTTTGAGTCTCAGTTCTCAACCTTCTTTTTCAAATGTGGTCCCTTGTCCAGTATTCCTTAGTTCAGTCAGTAAATTGTACCACCATCTGTGAAGTTGGGCAACACAGAAGGTTAGCCTTGACACCTACCTCTCTTTCACTCCCTTTATTCTATTGGTCTTCAAGTCCTACAGTTTTTCCCTCGTGAAAATCCCTACCATTTGTACTGCCCATGCTCTAGTGTGGGTCACTGCAATCTTCCCCCAGGACCACTGGGCAGCATGCTCACTGCCCCCCATCCCTTGACTTGTACTCTCCATCCATTACCTGCGGTTAACATAAAATGACCTTTGAAACATGATATACTCAGCATAAGCCTGAGTATATCACTTCACAGATTAAACCTTTAAACAGCCCTTCATAATCCTTGGAAAAAAGCCCAAAATCTTTACCGTGGTTTACACAGTCTGCATATCCGTGTCCCTGCTTAATGTACATACTCAGCGTTACAACTCAGTATTATCCTCCGGTTCCATTTTATGTTTCGCCTACAGTGAGCTTTATTCAGGTCATCAACTTTTCCAAGTTCTTTATTACCTCTGGACCTTTACACTCCCAATGTCCCTGCCTTTCTCTTCATTTATTTGTCTAACTCTTACTTAACCAAGTTAAATATCATCTCCCCTAGAAAACTCAGGTCTAGGTAAAATAACTTAAGCCTGATCCTCTGTACCAATCTTAAGATATTACAATGGTGAAGATTCTGGTCAGCCTCCCTAATTAAAAGTAGAGCCGAACTCATTACTTTTGCATTCCTAATACCTAGTACAGCAGCACATCTTGAACATATTTAGTGCTCTAATGCATTTGATCTTGAAATAAAAGGCTATGACAGTGACCTAGACTTTATATAACAGATGCCTGACAAATATTTGAAAAGTTGAGATGAATTAAATTCAAGAGATGTTTCTCAATAACCAACATGGATGTCACCAATTTCATACACTAATATCCATGACTTTGCTTATGACAGAGTCCCTCTGGCTCTCATTCAAAATTAATTTTATACTTAGTCTACACAGTCCTAGTAAATTCAGGTATCAAGTTTGTTATACCAGAATATATTAGAAAGTTAAAATCCAGTGGTTGAAGAGAAAAATTAATGCAGTTGTGTATAGGCACACACACTGCAGCAAAGAGTGAAGATACTGAAAAACATGGAACTGTAATTCAAAACCTCAGTAGTCTAGGGTCATTTTGTCAAGGGTCATATGATCTGATGCCATCATTTGATTGGAGTGGAGGCAAATTTTGATGTTACTAATTAAGGTGCTGATCTGATGAGGCTACTGATAATCATAGGTACCCTTGATTGTGTTCTGTGTGACAGAAATGGAGCTAAGCTCTCTTTGCATTATCTCATTAAATTCTCATAATGACCCTGTAAAATTGGTATTGATTTTATAGAAGAGAAAAGGAAAGTTGAGAGAAGTTAAATATCTTGGCCTTGGTTACCTAGCTTTCAGATATGACTCTAGCCTGCTTAGTCTAAGTAGTCAAGAAAGGATTAAATTATGTTCTTTTACCGTATTTAAAGAAACAACAAATTGTAAAAGAAGTTCATTGAAAACAGATTTTTTTCTTTAAATTTTGGATTCTCCAGGGGGATGTTTGAGTTATCTAAAATAGTAAGGTAGGAACATTTATTTCCCAATCATGCCAAATAAATGAAGTTTTCCTGTAAATGCTTTCCCATGATTACGTTACACTTCATGGTTATCTGTAAAATTATGAAAAGACTCTAGCAAACAGTGCTTCCTGAAAAGTGGCAATAGCATGATGCTAATACTAGACAATGTATTACCCTATATGGGCTCATTAAGGGGCCTGGTTTTCATCTTTAATTGCAAAGAACATATATCCCTGAAATGAGTTTGTAGTAATTTTAATAAGAAGTACCAGAAGTGTAAATAGAATCTATCACCAGATCCATTTAGAACCCGTTTATCTTTATGACTATATGTGTTTGGATCATCAGCCCATGATCATACAGACTCCATCAACACTCATCTTCTTTATGGCAAGTGTAAAATGCAGTGTCTCTATTGGGAGATTAATTTTTTTTCTACACTTCTGAGTGATAGACTCCTATGTTCCTGAACATATTTTACCTCAACTAATTAATTCCAGCATTGCATTAGGTAAACCTCTACTCCCCAGCTCTGTCTTTTAAGAAGTGTTCACCACCAGGCAATGACTCAAGGACAGCCCGCCCCCAATTAATTCCTCCTCTCTCCCCAACTTCTTCACATTGTCTGATTTCTGACCTCCACTCTTTTTGATATATTTTACTCTATTGGATTTAATAAATCGCCACCCCCCCCCCAAATTCTGTGGTCCAAGTCGATATAGACTTCCCCTTCCCTAGCCATGACCCCACCTCCACTTAGCATTTTGAAAGCCCACCAGTATGGTGTATAACCAGTACTCCCCACCAGTGCAATCAGCATCTCTCCATATCTCTGTTTTCACCACTTATCTTCCCCCAGAAGACCAGCAGGATTAATCTCATCATGCTTTTATTCCCATTTTACTCTGTAACTACCAAAAGTCCAAGTATTCAAGATATTTAAATACTAATTTTTATCCCCATAACCTCTTACATCTCTTGATCTGATCTAATCTCCCATCTCTTTCCAATCCCTCACTCCCCAAATAGTTTCTGTGTATCCTTTAGAATATATAGTCTGTCATTACCAAAATTCCCAATCTTCAGTATTTTCCTTTAATGTTTCCTTTATCTTCTGGCTTGAATAAAAAACTGACTTCCCCTGATGACACAGCTTTCCTTACTGTCTCCTCAGAGAAGGACAACTGTCTGTTGTAGAGCTTAGAGACTAGATTGTCATTCTCTTTCTCCCCCAGTGCTGCTTCTAAGACATTTCTCCTAATTAAAAAAACAAAAACAAACCAACAACAAAAAACCAAACCCTCAGCTTGTATGAAGTATGTGCCAACAAGCTGTACTATCCTGGCTGTCATAATCATCTGTTAAATCTCATTCATTTCTCATTTCCTGAATGTTTTTGCTTGCAGCCTCCTATTTTTCTGTCACTATTCTTGTCATTATTTTTGGAGATTTGAAAAGTCCTGTAGCTCATCTGCGCAGATCTCATTCTCTCAGTTCCTTGGCCTCCGAACATTTGGTGATCTTCTCTTCCACCAGACTTGAGCCATTCATTGTTTTGGATGTACCTGTCATCTTGGGTAGGAGGACCATTTCTCAAATCTCAGTTGCTAGCATCCCATGTTCTCACAGCTCCCTGCTGTCTTTCCATGTCACACAAATAACCCTAATAACCCCATTCATATCAATTCCTCCTTCCCCAGTTTAATTGCTACAACTCTCCTCATAATCACTCCCTTGCGCATACCTTTAACTCCTTTGCCCCTTTTCCATCTGTTCCACCTACCTGACAACCCCATTCCAACTCTCCACCTGTTAAACCCCTGAACCTAAACAGTAGAATATGGCTTGAGAAAAACGCACAAGTATTCGGCCTGGTCTCACACTAGTGTCTCAGTGGACCTCCCCACTGACTGGAAATGTTAGCTCTTACCCTCCATCAATCACACCTTCTCTTCTCTACTTACATGTCCGTCCCATCCAGCCCATCCATCCTTCTTCTTCTTCCTCCCCTTCTTCCTCCTCCAAAACCTGAGAAACATGAATATATTAAAACATCCTTCAATAGTCTATGAAGACAAAACTCTTAATGACTAGTAATGATGACATATACTTATTCTCATCCAGTTGACCCATTAATGCAAGTGCAAAGAGGTTTAACCTGAAAAAGGTCCAGTAGCACAAGTAATTTGACTAGGTCCACACAACTGGTGGTGCCACGACCCGAATTCAAACCCAGAACTGCCTGGAATTCTTGCCCTTAACAACTGTGCCCTCACGCAGCATGAATTACCTTCCCAAAGCAGTGAAGGGGGTGCTTTCAGGTTTCACTAAGAAAACTAACAACCTGATAGAATAAAGGGGAGAGGATTTCTTCTTTTTTTAAAAAAAAAAAAAAAAAAAAACGAATACAGTAATCATTTTACTTTTTAAAATGTAAGCTGCTTATTTCTCTCCAGCTGTTATCAATCACGAAGTGATTGTGAGGACATATACTTCAAGGTTAAATGCAGGGGGAAAACTGCCTTCATCTCTAGAAAACTGCCAAAGGACCCATCTTCAGTTCCTTCCTCTGCAGTGTGTAATTGCAGCTTTTATAAATAAGATTAAAAAGAGTCCATTAAGACTTTGGGAGTCCTTATTTTCTTCGAGGGTGTTTTTCAGGTGGCCAGAGTTGTGCAAAGTGGCATAACTGCTGCTTCAGCATAAACATAAAATTCTGCAATTTTGCCACAAGAGAAGTAAATTATTTGCCAAAATAGGGCCATGTGGAAAACTCAGAAGTTGAAGGTTCTTAAGAACTTTTACTGACAGATATTTAGCTTTTTTGAGCTCAGCAACCCCAAGTACCTACTTTATAATTAAAAACAACATCTGTGTAATAGTGTTGCCAGAATCCAGATGTTTCTGGATGGGTAGGAACACAAGAATGTATGGGTAGGCTACTGCACAAAAAATATATATCCCTGCTAATGATTTAAACCAACATAAACTGGAAAATAAAAGTGGTAGTCCTAAATTTCATCCACAGACATATTTTGGCATTTCTAAAATCAGGGAGTAGCTTACAGTTGATGAGGGCCATAGTTTAATTGGTAGAATTTTTTTTATTTCTTATGTAAGAGAATGGTTTGATTTACATGGATGGCATCCTAATTTTGATGAAATGAACACTAATATCAAGAGTACTCTCAGTATGAATTAGAAAGCATACATTTTAAAAAAATTTCCATTGTGTACAGCAGATTTTGCCAAGCTGAAGTTCTGTTGGGGTTTTCTCTACTTCATAAACATTTGTTTTTGACACTTCAGTTCCTTCAAGCGACCACACCTTCATTTCATCACTTAATTTGAACAAGACCTTCAACAATTACTGCTTCCCTGTTGTCATCACTGACGTACCAGCCCTGCACCCACTTCCTTATGCAATGCTCAAATGAAACTGCTCTTCTCAAGGTCAGCAGTAGCCTCTTAAACACCAAATTTTAAAACCTCTTGATAGCTTTTGACACTGCTAAGTGTCTCCTCCTCTTCAAACTTTCTCTTGCTTCGCATGGTGACTGGTCCTGCTTCTCCAAAATATCTGGTCCCTTCCTTGCTGACTACTACTAACACATAGCAAAGACGTGTCTTAAGGTTCAGTCTTCAATCCAAATCTGTACCTTTCTTTTAGTGAATAAAAGCTTCTCTTAAATATATATATATATATATATATATATATATATATACGGTTCAGTCTTCATTTCTCTGCTCGTCCTTCCAAAATCAACAAATTTCCCATCTTCATCTGTATTCTCTATGTTAATAATCCTAAAAGATTTGTTTCTATCACTTCCCTCTCCTGAGTCCTGGTCTCTGTCTGATGGCTGTTTGCAAATTTTTTTTCTGCTTTTGCATCAGCTGAGAATCGAACTCATTATGGTTCTTTCACATAGGCTGCTTCTCCAGACTTCTTGGAATCTGGTGGCAACACCATCATCATTCTCCCTACCGCAATGTCAATTTTGATTCACTTTTTCCTCTTCTTTGATCTTATGTTGGATTATGCACTGGGTACCACAGATGCTTTCTCCCAAATGGCTGTTTTATCTGGCCTTCATTTTCTACTTTAATTGCCACCACTCTGGCCCAGAGATATGCTTCTGAACAATTCATCATCTAGGGGAATCTGAGTACCAGAGAAGCACCATGGCACTTTCTACTCTGATCTTCACTAGCCAGTTTGGGTACTCCTTGAGGTCAGAGCCCAAGCTCCATGTTTGGCATACAGGAGTCACTCAGCACCGTTTGTCTAACTAAACTGTGTCACGACAACTCATAAAGAGTAAGGATACCTGGGAGACAGGGAGAAAGCTGATGACATTGCTTTCAGATACCAAGAAGTCTGGAGGATGAGCTGCTGAGAAAGAACCACGATGAGTTTGGTTCCAGGTGCAGATGAAACCAAAAAGAAAACGAAGCAAAAACCGTATAAAAACATGTGCAAATGGTTATCAGACATCAGTCTTGGGTCAGAGAAGGACTGGAACCTAAACACTGCAAGAATATCACCCCTTCTCTTGCTTTCTCAATCCTGCTAAAGCCACTTCTTTTTTGATTTTCTAGATGCGGAACATGATTGTCTAAAATCTCAGTGTCTTTTCTGTGTCAAGCCCTTTCAAGTTTTCAGACAACTTTTAAGAAGTTTTGAGACACGTTTATGAAAAAAACTCTCTAGTCATAGATGTGAGGTTTTAACATCAGTCACAGGCTAGAGTTTTAATGTTACTTTGGCTGAACCTCATTTAATTTTCTCCTGATTTGTTGAGATACAATTGACATGTTAGAATTGTTATATTTAAGGTGTACAACATGGTGTTTTGATGTACAGATAATTGTGAAATGATCACTAAAATCAAGCTAATTAATATATCTATTACTTCACATGGTTACCTTTTTATTTTTCTTTTTATGGTGAGAATACTTAAGATCTCTCAGCAGATTTCAAGTATACATTATATTAGCTATAGTCACCATGCAGTATATTATGTCTGTAGAACTTATTCATCTTATAACTAGAAGTTTGTGCCCTTTGACCAGCATCTCCCCATTTCCCCCATTTACCTCAGCCCTTGGTGATTATCATCCTGTCCTCTGTTTTTATGAGTTTGACTATTTTAAATTCCAAATATAAATGAGATCATGCAGTATTGGTCTTTCTGTGCCTGGTTTATTTCACGTAGCCAAATGCCCTCCAGGTTCATCCATGTTGTTGCAAATGGCAGGGTTTCCTTCTTTTTTGAGGCTGAATAATATTCCATTATGTGTATATATAGCACATTTTTTCAAACTCATTTAATTTATCTTAAAAATGGCAATGATAAAGCCTGCCATACCTCCTTTGTAAGGTTTCTGTAAAGATCTTCTCAGTTAATATATGTAAAAGGCATTAATCTGGTTTCTAATTTTACTTTTTCTAATTTAGAACCTTTCCTATGAGAATTGTGAAGCAAGGAAAGTTTATTGTTCATTTTTTGTTTAGCCTCTTCTTCAAGACCCACATGAAAACACATGATGTTGACATATTTTCTTTAAATCAGCATCACCCCCAATGAATGTAAACTTCATCCCTCCTCTCTCCTTCAAAATTATTTTCAATCTCCCTTTACCCTTGGCCTCATAAATACCCTAATTCAATTATGAACTAACTCTTATCTAGGTGGCATTGAGTGAAGTGAGCTGATAAATTAATTCACAGTGAATGTCATTGGATAACTACCAAAATGATCCCTCAAGAGATATATATCCATAAACATTTCTTTTTGTTTAAAGGCAATAGTATTATAAATTTTATGCAATCTAAATGTCAATTGCGTTTCTAATTGTTGCTTAATATTCCATTATATGGAATTAATATCATTTTATAAAACTTAGTACAAGAAAAGGGAACATTTCTAATTGTTGCATAGTATCCCATTGTATGAAGTTAATTCCATTTTATAAAATCCAAGAGTCCAAAAAAGGAAATTGGTTAACTGAATTCCTGTAATGGAATACCATTCAGTCATTAGAAATCATGATGTACATCTACATTGACTTGGAAAGATTTTGTGAATATTAATTTCATAAAAATATAAAACTCTTTCTATAATATGATCTTTGTGTTGTCTATGTGTATGTACTTGTGTTTGTCTAAAAAATATGCATTTACATATAATTATTATTTACAGTGATCAAATTATTTTTAATATTATTTTTCTTTGGATTTTCAGATATTTCATGTAATAGTCAATTAAAGTCATAATATTAAAATTAAGTTAAATGCCATGTATTATTAGAAAGAGATGCTTTGCTAATGTGGGGAGGGACTTCATACATGATGACATGAGGGCAAAGGAAATATTTGGAGGGAGAGATGTTACCTATTTTAACATGTCCCAATGATTTATTTATTCATTCAGCTGATGTTTATTGAGCATCTGCTATACGCTAGGAACTGGGGAGATGAATGAGTAAACAGACTCTGTTTCTACTTTTGTGCACTCCATTGTTTAATGAAGGAGACCAGTATAAATCAAATTACTATACACATGTACAAGCACAAACAGTAAGAGCTATAAAGGAAATGTAAGTGAGCTTCTATTTCTAGCTCTGAAACATGAGGGTGGAATGTGTGTGTTTAAAGAAGGCTTCATTGGGCTTCCCTGGTGGTGCAGTGGATAAGAATCTGCCTGCCACTGCAGGGGACGCAGGTTTGATTCCTGGTCCAGGAATATCCCACATGTCGCGGAACAACTAAGCCCGTGTGCCACAGCTACTGACCCTGCACTCTAGAGCCTGTGAGCCACAACTACTGAGCCTGCGTTCCACAACTGCTGAAGCCCACGTGCCTAGAGCCTGTGCTCTGCAACAAGAGAAGCCACCGCAGTGCGAAGCCTGCGCACCGCAACGAAGAGTAGACCCCGCTCGCCGCAACTACAGAAAGCCCGCACGCAGCAACGAAGACCCAATACAGCCAAAAATAAATAAATGAAATGAAAATAAATGAATAAAGAAGGCTTCATTGACAAAGTGGGATTTTGGCTGAAATCAGAGGCTTACAGGTAGGTGTCGCCCAGTGGAGAGAGAGCTGAAGAAAGGTCCCGACAGTGGGAACCCCATGTCTAAGACCCCGGGTGGGAGGGCGCGTGCCACTTGCCACTTGAGAGGAGCTGATTGAAAGCTAGTGTGACTGAAGCACGGAGAGGACAGTAGGAAGCTACTTGAGCACAATTCTGGTTCTCTTTGACCTGATGACTTTGGTTTACAGGCAGCACCTTCTCGCTTTTCATTTTATCCGCAGCACCTTTCACTTCCACCTCCGATCTGCACCTGACAGCTCAAGTGGGCGCTAGAAGAAGATCCATTTTAAACTTAAAATCTTAGGCTGCCCTTCATCCTCCTCAACCCAATTTCTGCCTGTGAACAACCACTTTTTGGTGCTTTCTGGAGAGAATAAGTGAGCACTGTTTTGCTTGCATCAGTGGAAGGGTCTGCTGATAACAGACAGGCTGGGGAAGGAAGCTGAGCAACTTTTCAGCATTTCCACTAACAGGTCACACTCGAGTTGATAAACACTCTCCACACTGAAAAGAAAGACTCTTTTGATGATCTGCGTCAACAAACCCTATCATTTGCACCAAGGCGATCTGAAAGATTTTCAAACCTGGGAGGAGAATTATTTTGAAGGAATGTCTTAGAGGGAATACTGATATCATTGGTGGTGGTTGTATTAAGTGCCCTTTAGGTTTTCCCCCAGCCCAGGTGCTTGTGATGGTGATAAGAATTTACTGTAATTCCACCAGTACTAGCCAGATTCAGGGAATTGTTTGTGCTTCTAGAATTTATGTATTTCCATGGCATCATTTCCTCTCCTTCTGTATCAGACCACATAATTAGAGTAGGCAGGAGGTGAAAGAGTTGTGACAATGTAATCCTCCTTCATAACTGGCTATTCTCTTTCGCAGATCAAAATAGAATAACCTTAAATAGGAGGAGATGTAAGGATGCAAGGTTGGAATAGTAACACAGAGACCTTCTAAGCTGGGGAATTTTCTGGGGGCTCCAGCTATAAATGGAAGATGCTATATTTTTGCAGTTTGCCTTTCTTGCAATGAATACGTATTCTAAGAGGGCAGAGCCAGATTTTACCAACTGGTGAACTTTCCAAAGATTGCTCATTAGATTGGATTCAGTCAAGAGTTTGTACACCTGAAACTAATACAACATTGTAAATCAGCCATGCTTGAATTTAAAAACTAGTTAAAAGTGAGTTTGTACACCCATTTTCCTATCTTGCTATCCTCACTCTGCAAAGACACCTTTAAAAATTGAAACCCCTTTTAAACTTCAATATATGTGATAAATCCTTGCATCTATCTGTTAGAAAGTTCCAAACTTGGTCAAAGAGGAAGGTGACATTCTTAAAGTCTGATTTGGAAACAGGGGCGGTAGCTGACCAGTGAAAGCAGAGTTCCTGTAATTGCTCAGAAACCAAACATACGGAGCCCGGACGTGGCAGCCACAGGAGGAGTTTCAGCATGACGACCTGGGGTGTCAGCGTTGGCTTTGCTGTCTATGACTTAGGTGATCCTCGGCACTGAAGCTCAACCTCTTTCAACTTCAGGTGTCTCACGCACAAGGAGGAATGATAATAAGAGCTTGCAAAATTATAATGAACATTAGAATTGATTAAATCATATCAGGTAAGTGAGTGTGTGGTAGCACAGTGACTGGGGGATTTTACTGGCTTTCAACCAACGCTAGTAATCTCCATAGGCATTGTTTATATGCTAAACCATAATCTCTCCTTGATTTCCTGTAATTAGATGACTCTATCGTTAGGTACATATGTCTTCTCACTTTTTTACAGAAATGGAAATGAATTTATGTAACTATACATTATAAATTGTCATTTTTTGGGTCTTCTTGAAGGAGGGATACTGTTTAGGGGGGCGGAGGTAGTATTTTAGCGACTTAATCAGTTAGAATGGACACTGTTTGATACTGATGTAGAACAGATGTGAAGGAAAAACTCCTCTGTCCTATGTAGAATGTGTGATGTCAGCGCACTACCTCGATGGCCAGTGTGGGGTCCAGGGAGACATACAGTGGTTCTCCATCCTGGCTGTGCCTCAGAATCCCCTGTCAGTGTCCCACCCCAGGTGCTTGAATCAGTGTCTGAATAGGGAAGGGGGAGGGTAAGAAGATCTGAGCATCAATATTTGTTAAGAAACAAACAACCTCATGTCAGTCAAGTTGATAATTTGATAGCTATTTGAGTTGGGGCCATCTTTTTGTCCTCTTTGAGACTTTGTTTCCTGGGGCTACCATAACAAAGCCCTGCAAACTGTGTAGATTAGAATAATAGAAATGTATTGTCTCATGTTCTGGAGGCCAGAAATCTAAAATCAAGGTGCTGGCAAGCAGGGCCATACTCCCTCTGAAGGGCCCAGAGAAGAGTCTGTTTCACGCTACTCTCCCAGCTTCTGGTAGCCGTAGGTATTCCTTGGCTTTCAGATGGCCGTCATCTTCTCCCTGTGTCTCTTCAGTCATCTTCCTTCTCTACATGTCTGTCTCTGTGTCCAAATTTCCTCATTTTGTAAGGATACCAGTCATAGTGGATGAGGACCCACCCTAATGACCTCTTTTCATCTTATTTCCTTTTTAAAGACCCTATTTCCAAATATAGTCACATTCTGAGGTATTGGGGGTTAGGACTTATCATTTTGGTGAGGACACAATTCAACCCATAACACTTAGTGTATGTATTTGGAACATGCAAATAATAACCATACCTCTTTCACCATCTTGTTAACAGAATGAAATGGGATCATTAGAATGCTTGCCACAATGTCTAGCTAAAAATAAGCAATTCTAATATTAGCTACATTGTCAAGATCGTTTATTGTGATATTTTGTTCCCATTATTATTTACTTTGTCCTCTTCTCTGTTTAAAGAAATAGCCAAGACTTTTGGGTTTCTTTGGCTCAGTGGAGGTTTTTATTGCAGGGTCAAGAGGTAGAGCCTGACTGAAGAGTTTTTCTCCCGTCTTTTGAGTCATCGTGAAAAGTGTCCCAGAGCAGGAAGCCTAATCCTGCTGCACATGCTACACATTCACCAGGAAATGATTACTGTTAGATGAGAGATGGGCCCAGGCTGTCAATTTTCTTTTTTAAGTAAATAAATAAATTTATTTATTTATTTATTTATTATTTTTGGCTGCGTTGGGTCTTTGTTGCTGTGCACAGGCTTCCTCTAGTTGCGGCGAGCAGAGGCTACTGTTTGTTGCGGTGCACGGGCTTCTCATTGTGGTGGCTTCTCGTTGCAAAGCACGGGCTCTAGGTGCACGGGCTTCAGGAGTTGTGGCACGTGGGCTTCAGTAGTTGTGGCTCGTGGGCTCTAGAGCACAGGCTCAGTAGTTGTGGTGCATGGGCTTAGTTGCTCCACAGCATGTGGAATCTTCCCAGACCAGGGGTCGAACCCGTGTCCCCTGCATTGGCAGGCGGATTCTTAACCACTGCGCCACCAGGGAAGCCGATCAATTTTCGTGAGTACACCAAAAAATCCAATTTGTATGTGAAAGCTACCAAAAATTAAATATTGGCAACTACTTCCATCTCTGCTCAACTCCATTGTCAATGTTGTCATGTTGGTAGCCTGAAATTGACCGTGGTGGGAGTACTTACACCACTGAAATCAGCAAATACTAAAGACCAGATTTTTTTTGGTTTCGGTTTCTCGTGACCCTATAATTAAAAGTTTAAAGCATATCCCTTTTGTTGTGGTTGTTCTTGTTTTTTTTAATTTCTGAAACTTATAGTTTTAAAAGTTGGCCTTATCAGGGCAGGGTAGGTAGTATGTCATAACAATGTCATAAGAATTGGATATTCCTGCCTAAATGAAGTAGGTCATTTTATATATAGGTATGGCCCCTTGGCAGTTTGGAGAAATATTTGTACACATAACCTCTTTTCACCTTCAAAATCTCCATGGGAGGGTAGTCACCATTATCTCCATTGTATAAATGAAGACAGTAACTGCTTAGAGAGGTTGATTAAACTTCCTGAGGTCACACAGTTAGTGAATGGTTAGTGAATTCATGACCATAGACTTGAACCCAAGACTTCTAACTCTACCCACTGTGGCTCATGCCTCATTTAGGGCATTTTAAAGAGCAATGGGGATATCATAGATTGTAAGACCTGTTTTTCTGACCTAGCGCAGTAACTCATGCATGAATTAATGAATGAGTTGGAGAAAAGCAAATTCATCAGTTCTTGAGCGTTGTATGTAACAACACCATGGTTTCCCCCTGACCATTTCTTTTGTTGGAAAGTTGACAATCCCAACCCATACTGAGCTCTTCAAAGCTAGAAGAGAGTGATAATCGGTTGGGAGCATGGTCGGTCCCCGTCCTCAAATTTTGCACATGGTTTTTTCCTAGAGCACCAGGGAGTTACCAGGAAGAGCAAATACTGGCTGTGACTGGAATTGTCAGCTCTCGTTTTCTCAATGCCACCTTCAGGTGTTGTAAAGCAGAAATGCAGGTATCCCATCCTAGTAAGTGGGAGCACTTTCCTCCTGTATGACGTATGAAGAAGCACAGTGGACACCCCCCAAATTCTTCCCACACTGAGAAGAGAACTAGGCTGTAAGGTACCTCTTTTTGTAAAATGACAGTTCTAGATATATCCAAAAGAGAAATTTCCTCTCTTCTATCTGGTCCCTAGCCAGCAATGAGCCAGGGCAACTTCCAGCCTCGGAAAGCCCGCCTCCCCCTCTGAAACCAGCTCCAAGACTTTCCCTTCTGATCTACAGCTTGGAACTAATATCTAAATGACTGTGGTATCATTAGGGGCTGTTAATCTGTCAAACGAGAGTTAGCCAGGCCTCCCAGCTAAATCACTGGATTCAAAGTTTTTATTTTGTCTACAACAGTAATTGCTTGAGTTTAAAACAAATACATATCAAAAACAACAGTAAAACACTTTGTTAATTTGTCCTAATCAATAGGCATATTTTATTTTTTTCCCTTTCAATTCATTTAATTTCAACAATCTGTCAAAAAAAAATAAGAGCCTATAAACAAATATTGAATTACATTTTTTTGGGTTTTTCAAACCCTCAAACTCCAGACTTATAAAAACAGCTTGTGTGTCTTCCACCCTGACCACCCTGCTACTTTTCCATATACCACAGGCCACCCATAGGCACAAAGCCAGGGTGGTGGGGGGAAGCTGACGTGCTCTACTTGGAGCCAGTAGACAGGAGGGCGATGAGGCCCGAGGAAGCACTTAAGGACAAAATGTAGTTCACTGTGGGGGTTGAAGTTCTTCAATATAAAGAAGGAAGCAACAGTGACCAAGACCAGAAATAGGGTGTTATTATAGAAGGTGGAAAATGTTGTAGCTTCATAATCAGCAACTTCATTCTTCTTCCACAAGATTCTTTCATCTTTTTCCTTCCGAGACATCTTTCTATTATCAGCTTCAGAAAGTTTTCGAGTCACTTCTTTGGAAACAGCATCCTCCCTCTTCTGTGCTACTTTGTGCTTGAGAAAAAATTTCACATTTTTGTATGCAAAGGCTACCAAATAAGTGCTTACTAGGGTCATCACACTATACAGAACAGGAGATTGAATAAGATCCGTATGCCATATTCACCAATATAGCCCAGCAGCCATATATTAGAGAAAGGGTGATTGGAGAAATGCCCGAAGGGCCTCAAGCCTTCCTCATTTCCCTCTGTAAGCCTGAAAGAGACCCCCATCACCTGAGTAATGGGGGTGAGAAAAGCATCTCTGGTTTTTCTTCATAAACCCCTTTCAACCATCTCTGAGTTTGTGCTAATGAGCTGGCTCTGGGAGAATGGGGCAATAGGCATATTTTAAAAACGTTGGGTTAAAACCATATGCATCAACACAAGAAAAGTAAAACTGTGGATATTTTAACTTCTTTATTTTGAAACAATTACAAATTTATAAAAGTTTACAGGAAGAACTTTTCTTATGGAACCATCTGAAAATGAGTTTGCCTCCTAATGCCTATGAGCATTGAATATTTTTAGTGTACATCTCACAAGCATGAACATTTCTCCTACAAAACCTCAATACAACCATCAAAATTAAGATATTGGCATTTGCTACATTGCTACTCTTTAATCCTCAGGCCTGACTGAAGTTTCACTGTTTATTCCAAAGGTGTCTCTTATAGGAAAAAAAAAAAAAAATCTAGTTCAGGATTAAGCATTGCAAAATGTTTAACTTCAGTGCACTTTAGACAGATGAATACTGGCTTGCGTATATGTTTGCATTTACGTATATTTAGTTCCATATTCTGCTTTTTTTTGCTATGTATTCTAATTCTTCCATTCATTCACTTAATGGAGACAGAATGTGAGTTAAGAAACCCCTTAAAGCAATGAAGGTAAAAGTCACATTGAATAAAATAAAAGCAGCAACACCTACATAATTTTCTAAAGAGTTCATCACAGACATTTTACTAATATTGGAAGTAAAACCTAGAAATATGATTTTTGAAGGACAGTTTTTTTTTTTTTTTTTTTTTGAAGGACAGTTTTTATTGCATTTCTTTAGTGTAAAAATAATAGCAAGTAATGTTTATTGAACATTGTACCAAGCTTTTTACAGTGCATTATCTCATTTAATCCTCACACAACCTAACAAGTAGGTATTATTATCTCTATTTTATAGTTGAGATATCTGAATATATCTGTCATTATTTCCAGCTAAATTTGTAAAAGAGAGATTTTTAGTATCAGCATAAACTTCTGAGAGATATGTGGGTTGTATAAAGTGGTATTTTCTCACCTTGTGGATGTCAGAACACGCAGTACCATTCTCTTTTGAAGTGTGTTTGGCATCCCAGGGCAGGAAGGCCCTCAATTATTAAAATACTCCTGTGACTTTTCTCTGAATTAGGTTTTTCATGTGCAGCCTCTTCCTCAAACTTCTGCAGTCCTGGAGTTTTTCACAGTGAGAGAGTTCTGATTTTCCTTGTCCCTAAGTCTCTGAAAGAAGGCAGAAAATGAAGGTGAGGAAGAAAAAACAGTGTCCTTCTTGCAGAGTGGGCCAGAAATGTAAGCATATCTGCTGAGGTCCTTCACCTGCACATCCAGTGCCGTCCCTAGGGTGCCAAGGGTCTCATCTGTTGGCGTGTGCTGGTTTGGGTTTTCAGGAGGTGGATGCTGAGATGAAGATAGTGCAGAAGGTCTGTTATAGAGGAACCTGTGAGAGTAACAGAGAGGAGGCAGGCGTGGGCACGCGGAGCCACTGGACTGCGGCTTAGAGCTGAGAAAGTCTCTGTCAGGCCCGTGAGCAGCCCTGGAACAAAGGCAGTTGTTCAGAAGCATCTTACGCCCAGCAGAAATGGCTAGGTCCTTGTACCACCCCCTTGTGCAGTCATTGGTGCCCAAAATATCTTGAACCCAGCTCGAAAGCTGAGGGGGTCCTAATGAAGCCAACAACAAGGCTGTTAGCAAATCGTACTCCTTGCAGTTGGACAGCAAGTCACTTCTTGAGGGGGGATCTCAGGAGCAAGTCTCGGTGTCTGCAACAGGGCAGTATATTTATGGAGCATTTCAGGGGGAGCTGGAACTGGAAGTAGAGCCAGAGGATGATTTTGCCAGTTATTGGTTTCTGCCAGTTTCCCTGGCACTCGGAGCCTTACTTTCCTCCTCTGTAAAGCGGAGCATAGCATACATCAACCATAAAGAGGGGTGGCAAGACAAAAATGAGGTTATGCAGATACTATAGTGATACATACAAATGCTTTGCGTTTTTACTGCGGTGGTTGTATTACTTTTACTATTATTTTTTTAAATAGCACTCATTCAAAAAATGAATAACTCTTAATTGTGCACCTACTGTGTACCGTGCTCCTTTTTAGCACTGAGATTATAGAAGTGAAATAATCAGGCAAAATCCCTGCTCACAAGGAGCTTGCATGCCAGTGGGAAAGAATAGACAATAAAAAATAATACACACAAAATATATCAGGTGGCGATAAGTGCTTAAAAGCAAATAAAGCAAGATACAGGAGGACGAATGAGGCTTTCATATTACATATAGTGATCAAGACAGATTTCAGTGATCTGATGATATTTGAGCCAGATAGGAAGAAAGTGAAAGTGAGTCATCAGACTGTTTGGGAAAGGAACTGCTAGGCAGAGAGAATAGCAGGTGCAAGGGCCCTGCAGTGGGAATGTCCCTAGAATGTTCTAGGAATTACAAGGCATCAGATGTGGTTGAAGTGAGTGAGCAAAGGAAGTGTAAAAGGAGGAGAAGTCACAGAGGTAAATCCTATGGAGACTTAGCAACCATCCTAAAGGCTGGTGTTGATTGACGAGAGGGGAAGCTATTGTAAGAATTTGATCAGATTTGGGCATGAGCCAATAGGCTGATGTGTTTACAACAAGACTATATGAGGGGGATTGCAGGGAGAGCAGTTACATGACTCCTACAGTAAGATGTTAGATGATAGTCAACTCAGACCAATGCGCAAACTTTAACTTTGAAGTGAAGTGATTGGATTCTTGACATGTGTTTAATATAAAAGTCAACAGAGTTTACTGATGGAGAGGATGTGAACCATGAATGTAAAAGAGGAGCAAGGGTGACTCCATAGAGTTTTAACCGTGAACAACAAGCAAGACAGCCATTTGCAAAGGTAGGAAAATGATATGACTAGCATGTTTGCAGGGTGGGTGGTGGAATTGAAGTTAGCATCTGCAGAAAGATCAGGAGCTCAGTGTGGGACAAACTTTCAGATGTTTTATTTTGTAGTCATTCTACTGGAGTTGTTGAATAGGCAATTGAGTGAAAACATTCTGGAGATTAAAAATGAGGATATCAGTTTGTTAGCTGCCAGCCTAAAGATGGCGTTTGACGCCTGGAGAATGCAATTGCTGAGATTATCAAGAGATGAGTGCAGGTTGAAGATAGAAGATGTCTGAGCACTGAGCCCTGGACACCACATTTTAACAGTCTGGTCTATTGGATGAGGGGGAACCAGTGAAGGTTACTGAAAAGCATCTTCTATGAAGTAGGAAGAGAACAAAGAGAAAGCGGTGTCTTGGAAACCAAGTAAAATAGTTATTTCAAGGATGAGAAAGTGACCAACTATGTTAAGAGCTGTAGTCCCATCAAGTAAGGGGGAGAGGGGCGTCAGATGTATCACAGTGAAGTATTTTGTGACCATGACAAGAGCTTTTTGGAGGAGTGGAAGATAGGAGTGGAAGCCTGATTGTACTGCACTTTTTTAGAAAAAAAGAGGCGATAAATTGGGAATTGCATAGAGAAGTTATTCAAGGAGTTTTGCTGGAAAGGGGAGGGGATGATGTCATGGCAGAAGGAGAGGTGGGATAGATTGTGCTTTGGGGACACATTGGGAAATACTAGAGTGTGCTTGTATATTGATGTGTTTGATCCAGGAGAGGCAGGTAATCAGGATGCAGGAGAAAATGGAGACAGTTTTAGTAGAGGAATTTTGAACAAGCAAGGGGGACAGGATATAACACACAAAGAGGGGTTGGCATTAGGGGCAAAGACAGTACATCTGCTGAAACGCATAGTTTAAGGGTATAAATGCATGTAGGTGAGTAGCTGCAATGGGGTAATGCATGGAGAATCTCTTGATTTCTTCTGTTTCTCAGTAAAAAATTGTGAGCAGAAAATGAGGCGGTAGAAAATGTACTTGTGGTGTGAGAAGAAAAGAGAAATGGTCAAAGTCAAGTCTACCAGAAGATCTCAAATCTTGGTGTGAAAGATCTCAAGGAAACACCTCCGACTGTAGTTCGTTTTTGAAAGAGAAGTCTAGTAAAGAGATTTTCAAGAAAACTGTAGTGAATTTCAACTTGATTTCCAATTTTCTCATTTTCTAGCTGTGTAAGATTTGGAAAATCACTTCACCTCTTTAGGCCTCCATTTCCTTGTCGGTTATGTCTAGGAATTAGACAAAATCAGGGCCTTCACATTTCTTTGACCACAGCTCTCCATGAGACATTTTATATCATGACCCACTAAAGACACATGCTGATGTACACATACATGTACTTGCAAAACCAAAGTTTAAAAAGCAGTGTTTATCCTTCCTATAAAGTATGTTCTCTCATATTTTCTATTCTACATTAATATATTTGTTTTAAAGTATCTTAGTTTAGTTTTTGGATTACTTGTTTGTTTTTAAGGCTGGATAATCTGGCTATGAAATAGGTTTCACAATCCACTCATGAGCCATGATCCACAGTTTTGTTTTGTTTTGTTTATTTTTGCCTGTGTTGGGTCTTCCTTGCTGTGCGTGGGCTTTCTCTAGTTGTGGCGAGAGGGGGCTACTCTTCATTGTGGTGCGTGGGCTTATTGTCATGGCTTCTCTTGCTGAGGAGCATGGGCTCTAGGTGTGTGGGCTTCAATAGTTGTGGCACACAGGCTTAGTTGCTCCATGGCATGTGGAATCTTCCTGGGCCAAGGCTTGAACCCATGTCCCCTGCATTGACAGGCGGATTCTTAACCACTGCACCACCAGGGAAGCTCATGATCTACAGTTTTAAAAGACATTCCCTTATGTGTGTCCCCATCTCTAATTATGAGTTTTTATGAACTTTTAGAGAGAACATGAGGGATAAAGTGTTCTTGACCACAGCAAGCATATTAAGCATGTGGTTCTGTGAGAGATTACATATTCCACTTTATAAAGACACAGGAATGAGACATAATTACTAAATCTGGTTGAAACAGTCTCAGGTCTCAACAAGGCTTCTTTTGTTTACCATCCAGCTTCTAGAATTTCAGAATTAATGCTCTGTAGGGCCACATGTTTAAATGAAGTATATTTTGCTATCCTCAACTTCAAACGTGTCATTTATTTGTTTGTTTGAGTTCTAATGAACAAGAAACTTTGGGTAGGAAAAGCAAATAAAATTCTTACCTGAGTAATCAGATCATAGTATTAATGGTTAATTCAATTATACTTAATACTATTGGAGGTTACAAACCCTTAGAGAATATGATGGAAACTATCTTCTTTCCAGAGAAACACACATACACAAAATGTTGTATACAATTTTGGGGGAAAGGTAGTATTTATTTATTTTTTGAAGCTCATCACAAACCAGTTTTCTGAGTTCAGGTTAGGAACTCATGGTTAAATAATCTTTATGATCATTTCTGGTTGTGTTCTCCTGAGATAAGACAAATGTCACTCTTGTATCCCTACCAGTGTAGGGCACCAATCACTTCTTTGTCTTCCCAACAAATCCTTGTACTGAAAGAAAAAATTGAGTGGCAAGTCTTCTTGTCTGTTTCACACTTGGGAACCTTGGATCTGCAGCTCTATCTTGGTGAGGTCCAAATATTTGGGCCAACTTGTGATTTTAAAAGAGAGCAATTCTCCTTATGTAAGGACTACTATTGTTTAACTATCAGGATAATAAGTGATATACATCTCGCATGTGTATGTGACTAAATGATTTAAATACCGTGTGGTAAGCAAGCACTCGCCCCAGTATAGGTGTAATGGCGTGTTCAATATTCTCTTAGCCACTTGTTCACAAATTCCTATTAGAGAGACAGGTTAGGAAAACTTACTAGGTTCTGAGTGAGTTTCCCTCCTGGAAAAAGAAAAAAGAAATTGCTTATTACCCCAGAAAAGAAACGAGAGAACATGTAGAGAAAAAATTTGAAGCTGGAGAGGTAGAAAAAGGCTATAGATCGGAGGAGATGACCCCTCTTCATGACACATCCAATGTAAGCTGGTGAAATTATTGAAGTTACAAAACGCTATCTTAGGAAGGGATTTTTCCCTGATGCAAAGTCGTGAATGAGCTAAACTTTAGCTTGCCTTGGGGCAGAACTAAGTTAGAGGGAATGGATACAGCGGTGAAAACAGGAGTCTTGGCAAGAATTTGTGGAGGTCACGGAATGAAATTCAGCTAAAGTTTCACCAAAACTCTGAAGGATGTTAGGACCCAACTGACTTCTGGATTCCATATTTTTGATATTTAAATTATAAATGTGTGATTCATTTATAATTTAGATGTGTTCTTTTAAGGGAAAATGTTTTGGCTTTAAGACTCTAATGTAGGTATATGCACAGTCTAAATTTAGGCATATTATGTAATTCACCACAATTTTTGGGCTTTTTTTCTGCTGTGGGTGTTTTTCTCCAGCACCTTCTCTGTTGAAGGTGAACAAGGGCCTTAGAAGAAAACAATGGAATCTCCCCATCCCTGCCCAAAATTATTTAAATGAGGCTCCAGAAGTCCTTGGTTCTTTTTATAAATAATTGTCTATTTCTAGAGGCTGGTGTTGGTCCATCTTGGGTGTAAAAATTGCACTGCAGGGTAATTACTCAGTGCACTATCATTCTCCTTAATGGAGGGAAGTCGTCTCCCTCACACATGATTCTCTGGTCACTTGATCACCCTCAAATTGATAGCTTCTGATTCTGGATTTTCTAGCCTGCAGGAGAGGACTGTGTGTTTTATATTGAAATTATATTTTGATCTGTCAGGATACATGGTACAAGGAAGTCAGTGGGGAGAATATAGAACGTAGCATGTAAAAACCAATTATAAGACACAGTTTTGTCTATAATTTCACTTTTTTTTCTTTCACCACTACAAAGGAAATCTATTCATTTATTTTTTAGGCAGCTTTATTGAAGTATAATTGGCATACAGTAAACTACACAGATTTAAACTGAAAGTTTTGATAATGTTGACATACATATACACCTGTAAAAACATCACAACAACCAAGATAATGAACATATCTATCACCTACCCCCCCCCCAATTTCCTCATGCTCCTTTATAATCCCACCTTCTGCCCCTTTCTCCTCCCATCCCAGGAAACCATTGATCTCCCTTCTGCCATTTCACATTAGTTTGCAATTCCTAGAAATTTATATAAATGAAGCATACAGTACATACCCCTTTTTTCTGGCTCCTTTTACTCAACAAAATTAAAAGTGTTTGTGTGGACGTGTGTTTTCTTTCAGTTAAATACATACCTAGGAATGAATGAATAGGTCACATGGTAGGTCTATGCCTAACTTTCTAAGAAACTGACAAACTGGGTTCCAGAGTGGTTGTACCATCTTGCCAAGACTTGGTACGGTCATAGTTTTCTTTTAATTTTACCTTTTAAATTATGGTACCGTGTAACTGACTATGGTGTATAGTTCTTTGAATTTAACACATGTATAGATCCGTGGAAACAGCACCACAGTCAGGATACAAAACAGCTACATTACCCTCCAGAGAAACCCTCCCTCATGCCATCCCTTTATAGTCAGATTCTCCTCCAACTGCTCACCTCGAGCAACCACTGATCTGTCTGCATCACTATAAAAAATTTTGTCCTTTTGAGAATGTCATATCAGTGGAAGCATACAGTATGAAACTGGCATTTTTCACTCAGCATAATGCCTTTGAGATTAATCCAAGTTGTTGTGTGCATTTCTAGCTTACTCTTTTATTGCTGAGTAGTAGTCCATTTAAGGATATAACACAGTTTGTTTATTCGTTCACCCGTAAAGAGCATTTGGGTTGTTTCCAGTTTGGGGATGTTACACATAAAGCTATTAGGAACATTCATATACAGGATTCTGTATGAATATACTTTTTCATTTTTGTAGAGTAAATACTTAAATGGAATTGTTTACTTTGGCTTTTGAAAAAAAATTGGTGGGCAGAGTTATTCTTTAATTATTTCTAATTATCAAATCCTCTCTACTTTTCCTTTAGAAATTCTTCTTTTATTGATTCTTATCTTTGCACTCAATATGCAAAAATGAAGAATTGCAAAGGCAATAGGCTAGAAAATGTAGGCACAAACTCAGACTACTAAAAAGTGACACATGTCTCTGACTATCCAAGAATATTCGGGAAGAAAACTTGCCAAGTTAATTAATAAATAAAAATGGAAAAATGATAAACTGGGAGTAGTTCATTTTCAGGATAATACTTTCAGAAAAATTAGATCTGGCATTTCTGTGCTGGGGGTAGAGCAGAGGAACTGACATAAACCCACTGAGGAACACTTCTAGGGTTTCTGTGGTTAGGAATCTTTATGGCTTGTGTAGAAAGAAGGGTTTACTCTCCTTAATGGTTTCAGAAAGTTGATTGGTCAAGAGTAATAAAGGGACACATCAATGACCCTTTGTGAATTAGGTGTTTACTGAGGGCCTCATTGTTTAGTGTAATTCTCGTACATAAAATGAGCTCAAGGTTTATTCCAAAAAACAAAGTTTCATGTTTTGACAGAGCGTTATAAACTGGTAAATTATTGTGGAATATTTCTGTTTTCTGGTTTGACATTGAAAAATGCACTTCATCTACAAGTTAAGCATCGTGGAAGAACCCACTTTTACAGAATTCTTGTTTGTAGATTTAAATGTGTTAAACTTTTTCTACAATTCTACTCTCAAATGACTTTTTTTTTTAGTTTCCAGTTTTCTGAGTGCCAAAAAAGGATAGATTTTACTAAAAAGACTATCTCATTTAATCCATAAAACTGCCAAAATAATCCTTGCATGGTTTGTTTTCCTCTCTTATCGTAGAACAAAGAGCTTCTACCAAGCATAAGACAGTGACAGGTGGACACTTCCATGGAATAACCTGAGGACAAATCAAAGCTCACCTGCTCAGAAATATTTCTCTTGTTTCTCTGCCACATTTGGTATTTGAGGAGTTTTAGACCTTCTTTAAGACATTATCTCTAGTTAGTCCTGCTAAAATAGACATCAGTGCATTAGCGCCTTGTCTTGGGGACAGTACAGCCTTGTGATTAAGAAGGTGAATTATAAGTCCAAGAGCTCAATGAATGTAACTGTATTATCATTATTATTATTAATTTCATCAGTTAGACCTGGGTCTTGACAAAAAGCAGAGTGCACAAGAGTTGGGGAGAAGGAATAGTATTTCATCAGTGCAATTAAAGTCTCTTTCATTAATAATCCTGCTGTCTCGTATGTATCTTAACTCTTCTAAAAGCCGATGTGTTACAATGACAGTCCTTATTAAGGAGTAGATAGACTTCATTCCATGAGCATTTACTGAATTCTTCAGTAACCTATTTTCATTAATGATTAATTGCCAGGTATTTTATAGTAATCATAGCAGAAGTTGCCATATCTCTGCTACAGAAATCAATTTTTTTCTTCATGAATCTCCTTTCATTCCCCCACATCCATTGCACACCCATTGTGAACACGTCTACATCCATTTTTTGCTGATACAAATGTTCTTCTGGATAAGGCAATCACCCTGAATGGTTTTTTTTAGCCATTATGGAGGGAAATTGTCAAACAACCCTTCTGGTACACTGTCACATCCTGATGATGGTTATGAGGTCAGAGTTTGGCAGAAAATAAAGTGCAAGAAAAGTAAGGTCATAGACTGTTGAGAAGCTGTTTCTGGAGTAGAATTAAGCCTTTTCCCATTGGGACCTAGAAAGTAGGCTGCTGACTTCATGTATTGTATCATGATGCGTCTGCATGTGCCAAACAGTCTGTGTGTCTGTTTAGAGAAGAAAAGCAGCCCATTTCAATTCCTCACCTTTTTCTTCAGCTTCAGACGGATCACAGAGGCTGGGACCACAGCTGGAGGCAAGGCTCACACCTCCCTGTGTTTCTGTCATTCATCACATTTTCAGCATATGTTTCCAAACCACTTCACAAGCGTCACGTTGTTTAATCCCTACAACGCGTCTGTAGGTAAGCCCTATGGGTCCTGTCTTATAGATGAAGAAACTGAGGGGTTACATGACTTGCCCTGTGTCACATGGCTCCCAGAAGGTAGACTGTGGATGTGGATCCCTACTTGCCCACTGAGTTTCATTTCTCTTCCCACTCTTCCACAGCTGTTGGTGCTGAAGTGGAAAGAAAGGGATGCAGGCACTGGCAGAAGCACTTCTGTCTGTGTGCAGCAAGGGCATGGGTCAACTCTGGGAATGGGCTTGACTCCAAAGGGGTAAATTATAAAGATATATATGGTACCTTAATATTTTCCTAAAATGTGTGAGAAGACCCTCCCCAGAGATGTTATCTGGACTCAAATTCACCTAGTTAAGGGCTTTCAAGACTCCAGTAATTCCACCATAAGCAATAATTTAGTTCCCAAAACTGACTCCTTGTTTTCCTAGCTTTTTATGGTCACCCTCTTGAGGTTCATACCTGGCCTCTGCCTCACACCTGACTAGTCATTTCATGGTCATGGAATTAACCATGATGATTTTCTAAGCTCTCTTTGCTTCTTCTCCTCTGAGCCCTCTGTCTGGAATAGACTCTTGCCATTCTTTACATGACCAATGTCTGCTTGTTCATTAGAATGCCATTTTTCCAGGAAACCTGCCCTGGCTTCACCTGTGTGTGAGGCTAAGACATTCTCTTTCAAGTTTCATGGCCGTTCTTTTCATATTTCCATCTTAGCACTCATCAGCCCTCTGTCATTCACTTTTTTTTTTTTCTCTCCCATGAGTGAGTGAGTGAGCTTCTGGACCAGAAGTATTATGCTTTTCATCTCCATACCTTCAATTCTTAGCATAGTTCCTGTTACTTAGTAAGCACTTAATAAATGCTAAATGAATTAATAAATGAATAAATGATGTCTTTTTCCAAAATTTGATCCTGACCTCTGTTACTCAGTTAATTCTTCACCTACTGAGATATAGTTTTGTGTCCTACCCTTACCTCTTAAACCTTGTTTTTTTCTAGTTTGTTTTCCCTCTGTCCTTTCCTTCCCTTTCCATTCCATTCCCTTTTCTTTTACCTCCCTCGCTTTTTGCCTTTCCCCCTCCTCCCGTCTAGCCTTCCTTCCTGCCTTATGGATAAGTGCCTCCTGGGCGCTCATTATGTGATAGGAAGAGATATGAGTTCCAAGAGCAAAATGGTGAAAAATGCAGACGATTTCCCTGCATTTAGAGCACTAACATTCTAGTGGTAGTGGAGACTGACAACAAGCAAATAGTAAAAAGAAAATAGTTTTAGAACTTGTCATTGCTACAAAGAAATTCCAATTTGATAAATTTATGAAAAGTAGCTGACACTACACTAAACAAGGTGGGCAGGGAAGATTTCTCTGAGAACCAACCAGTTGAGCTGAAACTTGAGTGAGCTTCAGGTGTTCAAGGAGCAGAGAGGAGAGGAGTGGAAGTACATCGAGGTAAAGTTTGAGAGCCAGTCCAGGCTAGATCATGCTAGTCAGTTGTAACCACTATTTCCTAAGTTCAGTGGGAGGCCGGTAGAGAGATGTTGATGGGGAAGTGGCATGATCAGATTACCATATTTAAAATATGACATTGGCTGCTATATGAAGAGTGGAGTATTAGGGCCCAATACAGGAAGATTTCTGGAAGCAGAGAGCCTGGCAGATGGCTATGGACGTGGTGCAGGGAAGACCTGACAGTGGTCTGGGCCAGTTGGTAATGATGAAGGTGGAGATCATCTCTTTGGTACTGTTGCCCCTTTCAGAAGAGCAATGTATCCTTAAAGGCCCGTAGAGTTAGAGTTCTTCCCTGCATGAATTGGCCCTGAGAATAAGTCTGGCCCTTAGGGGAGCTGCAGTAATTCCAGCTCTCGTAGATCAACATGGACCACTCTTTCAGGAATTAACAGCTGGACCTACGGGGTGGCCATCAGGAGTTCCAGCAGGCACCGGATGGACCCAGTGTTCTCCAAGAATTCTGTTCAATCACTGAGGGTATTATCTTTCTTAAAGCACTATGTTTATTTTCCTACTGACTGAGTCTCCTAGTGACGGGTCTTAATGTTATCCTTGTAATTATTAACTCTGAAAGCTTAAAGAATCAGCACTTCTCAGCTCTAGCTCAGGTATACAGTGTAAAATATACCTGCTGTATTTTCTTTTTTTTTCCATACTACAACTTTATAATGTTTTATATCATTTTTTCCCATTTCGCATAACCATGCTAGAGACTGAGGTCTTAAAATTTTCATTTGCAAATCTTCCAAACAGCACATTCTCCTACTGTGCCAAATTTTCCATTTGGACTCTAAGTTCAAATTAGTTATACTTTCTATCTTTTGAATTGCAAATTATCATGGAATTTGGCAATGTTTTCACCCCACACACACCAAAGGTAGGATTGTTGTTAGGCCATGTAAATAAATGTTCCTAAGGCAATGTTTCCCAAAAACTCAAGTTGATCCTTGAGATATTAATAGATGTTATTGCCACATAAAGCTCCTGATTTCCTATCATTTTTAAAAAAATTTATTTTATATCGGAGTATATTTTACAATGTTGTGTTAGTTTCAGTTGCACAGCAAAATGATTCAGTTATACATACACATATATCTATTCTTTTTCTGATTCTTTTCGCATATAGCTTATTTCACAATATTAGAGTTCCCTGTACTATACAGTAGGCCCTTATATCAAGTATCTATTTTATATATAGCAGTGTCTATATGTTAATCCCAACCTCCTAATTTATCCCTCCTACCCACTTTTCTCTTTTGATAACCATTGCCAATTATTAGAGAAGTGCAAGTCAAAACCACAATGAGGTATCGCCTCACATTGGTCAGAATGGCCATCTTCAAAAAGTCTACAAACAATAAATGTTAGAGAGGGTGTGGAGAAAAGGCAACCCTCCTGCTCTGTTGGTGGGAATGGAAATTGGAGCAGCCACTATGGAGAATAGTATGGAGATTCGTTAAAAAAGTAAAAATAGAGCTACCATATGATCCAGCAGTCCCAGTCCTGGGCGTATATCTGGAGAATTCTTATCATTTCTTTAACGGTAGTTTAACCAAAATCCACTTTCTTTAGGAAGGGGTTTCTTAAATCCTTCAGAATGCAGATATACTCTGAAGCTCTCTAAGTGGGCGTGGGGTGGGGTAGAATGTACCACATTTCTCAAAGTAAATTCACAAGATAACCCTTTTACACAAAGCTTTTAGAAATAACAGTCAGTGGAATACACATTTGGAAATACCATTTGAAGGTATTTATATGTTCCAAAAGCAGTTTGGAAGCTTATTCTTTGGTCCAAAAGAAATAATATACTTTTATCATTTCATGCACTTCATATACTTTACCGCATTGGCTCATGCTTTTAACAGTACTTAGATCAACATAGAATAGTAAGTCCACAACATATGGAATTTTTAAAAGGCTACTGTACTCGCAGAGAAAACTCAGAGCCATTAAGGTGAGGTGAATTGCCTGTGGTGACATAGCTGGTTAGGGGAAGGACCCAGTATTTTATTCCTTATTCTGTAGTTGTAACTGCTGTGTTCCTGGCTACCATAAATGAGTGGAAAACCTATGCTTATCTCAGACTTCCTTCCTCCTGTCAGCACCTCTCTTCCTTTTTCCACATTCTTATTCTGGATCATACAACTGTTAACAACCATGATGACAAATATATAAGGTATCTAAAACCAAAAAGTATCGTAAGGGGAATTGACCAAACCTAAGAAACCAGGAGCGAATGTGGATAAGGAAAAGCTCCATACTTTGTGTTCAAAGAGTCGCTAGCTCACATGACTTGAGGAGTGTCATTGGTTAGAAGGACGCCGGGGTCTTAATTGATCATTCACTCAGTATGAATCATCAGTGTAACAGAGCTGCGAGAAGAGCTAATGTTATCTTGGAATTCATGAGCAGAAATATAGTTTCCAGAATAAAAGAGGAAGACTCATAAGTGCTAATGAGTCTTCTCCTGGAACACTGACGAAACATTCAGAAATGTGAATAGCAGTTGCTTCCATTTATCTTCAGAGATTCTCATCCCTAAGTTGCTCTTTTTCTGTGACGTCCAGGAGCACACGATGCCAGCTGACTCTTCATTTCCTCTCTGATTACCTATATTCCTTCGTTCCTAAAAGGCTGTGTCTAACAGAACTGTTAATCGTTTATGCTAGCAGGGGGCATCCCTTGGACTTTTTGGTAGCTAGATACAGGCAGCCCTTCCCAACTTCCCCTTTTATCTTGAATTCCTTGAAAACCGAAGGCAGGTGGTGGGATTCTGGATTTGATGGTTATTTTGCCAAAATCTCTGAATCATACTGGTTCTCTAGCCGTATGTTTTAGTCCATTGCTTCCTTGATATTTAAAAGTTTCATGAGAAGAAAATAAAAAAACCAAAGCAAGCAAGCAAACAAATCTAATGGCACAATTTCATGGACTCTTTCAGGGGGGTCCAAAAATAGGCATCATTTTATTTTTTAAGGTTTATTAATTCTGGAATGGGAGATTGTAATTAAGAATTATCTAGAAAAAAGAAGAAACTTTTTTTTTTGCTCATTTTTCTTCCAAATAGCAGGCATCCAAGACATTTAAAAGTTACTACTATTATCCCTGTTTTAGAGTTACTAGTGTGGAACATAGACATGTTAATAAATGTTTTGTTTCCTTAACTTTGCCATTTAAGGGGAAACTGAAAGAGGGTTCAGAGAGATGGAAACAGGAAAGTGGAGAGGAGGTACTGTTGCCAAACAAAGGCAGAAGTGGAAAGACAGAAGTAGTGGGAGATTAGGGGCATAGCTACAAATTGAGATGCATGATAGTTTTGAAAATGGGCATTTTGTAAAAAAAAAAAAAAAGGTCTTAATATTCCTTCCCTGCCTTGTCTATTATGCTGTGTGTTCTTTTACATAATTTACTACAATTCAGTAAACTCAATTAAACAAGTATTTATTGAGTCTCCATACATGCCAGATAGTCCATTGATTATTTGGAGTCTGCAAAGATAAATATTTAACCTGAAACCACCTACAGTCAAATGGAAGAGATGCTTCACATATACAAATAACTGAAATGCAATGCAGAATTGGCCAGAGGTCACCAAAGCAGGAAGAAATTGCCTTTGGGGGCTCATAAGTGGGTTATGTCAGTGCTTCATATCAGTAAGGCTGCCAACAGGGAACAGAATCCAATTCAGATAATTCAAAAAACTTTAATGAAGGAACTATTTTTAGTGGTCTGGATAGGTTCAGCGGAACTAACAAGGGATGTTGAAGGTGCAGAAGTAGCAATCACAGGAAGCTATCAGCCCTAAAGGGGCCAGGAGAGGAAACAGTGTTCTGAAGCCAGGTAAGGGGTGGAGGCACGGAGGAGACCTCCTCCACAGGAGCTGGAGTCATCAAGAAAAGCAGCCACTGCCAGAGAACATGGCCTCAAACAAGGAGAGAGTCAGGAAGAAATACCTCCAACTCTCTCTCGTCCCAGAGAGTTGCTGTTCCACCCCATTGGCCAAAGGCAACTCAAACTCAGCCGATGTGGGAGGCTGAGTAATGCAGTCAATGAGGTCAGCCTCCTGGAACACAGGTCAGAACAGGGAAAGGTAGAAGAGAGAGCTAAGGATGAGGAAGCAGACAGAGACCCTTGGTGGGGTATCAAAAAGGAGCAGATCACATAATGATACAAGCCTTGGAGCTTAATGACATGGTTAATATCAGGGGAGGGCATTCCCAGGGGTGTGAACAGATTGAGAAGAGGCAAGGAAGTGTAAAATCAGAGACATTAATAAAGATTGGCCACTTTATGGCTAATACATGTCCTAAAATATATGGCATGTGTCAGGTCAGTGGTCTTGAAAAGAGATGGAGGGAAGCCTTAGATGCCTAGCTGGATGGTTTGTACTGTGGTTGGTAGTCAAATGGTTTTGACCTAAAAAGAATAGCATGTTGGAACAAGTAATCTAGTGTCACAAAGGACAGCTTGGTGGTGTAGACACTGTATGTGGAGACACCAGGCAGGACCGTATTGTAGTGTTCAAGGTTAGCAATTATGTTGGTCTGAAAAAGATGTTGGCAGTGGGGACAAAACAGGAAATTATGGTTCATGAGCTTACAGGGTTTAGTGATGGATTAGATAGAGAAGGAGATGTAGGAATAAAGGCTTTGAAGCTGGTGATCTGTTATACCCTGATACAAGGAAGGAAGTCAGCGAGGAGGAAGATTGAGGGAAGAAGCAATGAATTCATTTCCTGTTACTTGCTGGGAGGTGATAATTTGGAAATGGGTTGAGGCTTGAAGTTGTAGATTCGGGAGTCAGTTGCATAGAGATGGTAGCTGCCGAAGAATGACTAGGTAGTCAAGAATACAAAATAACATTATTAGTGGAAATTTGGTGAGTGACATCTTAGTAAATGTGATTATGTAAAAATAGTTTAATACAATATGTAGAAAGAATTATTTTGAGGTAGAAGAAGAAAGGGGGAAAATACTGGGCCATTGGAGTCCATGAAAAGAGGCATTTTCAAGGTAAAATATTTCTGAGTAATACTTTATTTTCTCTGACAGGGAAAAGACTGTTGGGCTGGGTAGTTACGTAAATTACTCTTCCAGAGCCCTTGATGGTCAAGGAGCAGCATGAACGGAGACCAAATGCAGGGATGTGACAGGGGAATAATGTGGTTTTGTTTTTCTGGTAAAGGAGACATGAGCATGTTTACAGGGATAGCGGAAGCAATTTTCTTATTCTCATGTTTTCTGCCTGTTTTTGTGTAAATGAAACAGTGTTTGTCATCCTAAATAAAATTTGTTAACAATATACTAAGAGTCCATCTCAGATGGAGACACTACTTCCTTAAATTGACCCAATGAGTAATTAAATTGCCATAATATCCCAGTACTTGAAACAAAAAGCTAAAGTTCTTTTTTTTTTTCTGTTGAAAATCGTAAAGGAAACTTTTTAAAGGACACTAGTAGGACATTTATCCTGGACATACAAATTTTTTCTTTAAAACATCACAGTTTTTTTTTAAAGACAACTTACTTCTTGCTGAGTATGATTTTATTTTTGTGGACCTTGGCCAATGATAGTAACATAAAATATCTTTTTAAATATCGTAGCCCCTGATCATATGGTAGATGTTTAAAAAATACCTTATAGTATTTTTCTGAGGTCTTTTATAGTGAAATTATGTGTTTGGATGGCTGAGTTTTGTATTTATTTGTTTAGAAGGAGATTTTCTTTAAGGATGTACAGTTCCTATTTCTGGTTCTCCCCACCCAGAGCACTCAGGTTATAGTTCCCACCATCTTGACCTCAGTCAGAGTCACATGATTTGCTTTGGCTAATGAAAAGTAAGTAAAAGAGATGCATTTAAGAGTTGGTGTACACTTTCCCATGCTCTCTTCCCCTTTGGTTAATCCGTGTTGGCGTCGTAAAAGGATAGAGAGTCTCTCATCCTGGAATCCTCATTGAGCATAGTTTCTGTCAATCTATGTTCTTCATGAAACATAGTGATAAAAAAACAAAAGACAAAAAAAAAACTTTGTTGCTGTGAGCAGAGGTCACCAAACTTTCCCTGAAGAAGTCAGGATAGTAAATAGTTTTGACTTTGTGGGTCATACAGCCTCTGCCACAACTATGCAACTCTGCCATTGTAGTACAAAAGCAGTCATGGGCAATAAGAAAAAAAAAATGAGCATGGCTCTGTTTCAGTAAAACTTTATTTATCGAAGCAGGCAGCAGCCAGATCCAGCCTGCAGGGCATATTTTAATAATACGTACTTTAAGCCATGAGTTATTGAGTTTGTTATAGCAGCATGACCTAGTCTATACTGTCTGATACATACCAGAGGAATGTTGAGGTCTGAAGAGATACAGTGGCAATTTATGTTTCTGTATTAGAATATTTGTTAAAAAGGGATCACGTAAAATTGATTTGGGTTCAGATCTTTACTTAATCTGACTGAGTCATATCAGGAATCAAAGAAATAGGGAAATAAAAATTGCATAGAAGAGTTTTTTTTTTAAAAAACGGTGCAGACATTTAGAAATTTTCATCAAAATAAAACACATAGAAGAGTACACCAAAAGAAAGTCACTTTGAGAGGCTACAGTGAAGGCCAGAGAATAGCACCTAGGGGACATATTATGTCTAACCAAGGGTCCATGGGAAGAGATTTTCTCACTTCTTCCATATCATTTAAACCCTAATACAAATGAAATTTGAGTTCAAATGATAATTTTTCAGGTCTAGAAAGAGCCAAAAATAGGCTTCCGGGACACTAGTAACTTTCTACTTCTCAAGTTCACTGCCAGTCGTATAGTTGTGGTCTCTTTGTAAAAATGCATCTAGCTGCCTATTTGCAACGTATGTCCTTTTCTGTACATATGTTACACTTCAATAAAAAATTTTTAAATGAATTATTTAATGAACTAAAGTGAGGGAAATCATTTCTGAAATATTACATAACAGATTCACAATCTGGTTTTAAGAGTGATTCGTAAAGCATGACTGTTATGTCAGTAAACTTCAGCTTTCTATAAACCAGTCAGTGGCTCTCTGGGCAATGTTACATTTGTGAACTGGCTCCTAAACTCCCTTATTTTCTAAAAAAGTGCTTCTCTTGGTCAACCTCACAACTATTGGATATCTCTTTGGTGAGAAAAATGCACCAAATTTTCTCCTTCCATTAATAGTGAGAATCATCTCAGCCAAATTTGTTACATTCCCCACATTTTCTGTCACGAAGGCAAAGGGTATCTTCCTTCCCTTCAGGCTTTATGTCTTACCTCCTGTCTCTCATTTATGTGGCTGATTTCCTGCTTCATGCAAACAGAAGTCTGAGCCAAGGATTCCTTATGGGAGCTGAGAGGTTCTTATTCACCAGAATCAAAATCCATGGCAAACTGACCCAGGGAAGAGGTACGCACAGGGGCAGGTTGGAAGGAAAATTGTCCACTTGATTCCCTGGCCTATAAACAATCTAAAGCCACATGAAATGGATTCAGAATAAAAAAATATACATATACCTTCAACAGAGTAAGAAGTTGTGATTAAAAAACAAAAACAGATATGTCAGTAATTTTAGAATCCTATTTTTAATTATTATTTTTTCTCACTGTAAGAGTAAAATTTTTAATATGTGCATAGTTAATTCATTATTCCATAGCTGTTTTATTCTCTCTCTCTTTTTTATTTAACCTATTTTATTAGCCGTATTGGACAATTAATATTTTCTTGGTCTGGTGCCATGAATGAGGTTGCTTTTCTACAGGGATAATTTATTTTATCTCCTTTTAATAGAAACTTGGGCTTAGTATCTTAATAGCTTAAGTGAATATGATTATGTTATTTGAAAAAAAGTGTGTATTAATTTCGTTTTCAAATTAAACTTCAGAACATAATATGCACTTTCAATAATAAACTGCATTGATTTCATTATGCACTATATGAACATAGTGGAGTGGCTTAGATAATATTTTTCAAGATCTCTCTTATGTTAAAGTTTTTCATAACAATTTTTCATCAACATGAATATAGCTACAAAAATAATGATATGGGGTTTGACATTTTACAAAGCACATTTCAAAGTTCCTAAGTATAATAGGAAAAGGATGGGCTAGAAGGAGAATTCATTAGAACTACGTTTAATTTCCATCTCTACCACTAGTTTGTGCTGTGGTTTGGAGCAACTTAGTTTCTCTGAACCTCAGTTTCCTTATACGTATAACAAATACAAATTCCTACCCCACATAGTATTGTCTGAAATAAATGGGATAGTTTGTTCTTGCATTCAGTACATGGTCCTGTCTCTTGTCCTTTAAAGATATTACCTCCTTTAAGTTGCGCAATAGTCCTATTGGAAGATGATTATTGTAGTCAACTGCTGTAATGAACAATCCTCAGATCTTGGTGGCTTACAACCACAAGCGTATTGTAAATAGGCCAGCAGCTATAGACTGACGTATTTCCACATCTCTCTTTTTTTGGGGACTCAGGCTTATGTAGTGGCCACTGTTTGGCATGGCAATTTTCATGGAGTGGGAAAAGCAGGGGACAAAGCCAAACTTTTGCTTGAACATGGTCTGTGACACCTCTGCTCACATTTCATTGGCCAGAGCAGGTCACATGATGGAGCCTAACAGGCAGGGATGTGTATACTGACTACGGGGGTCCTTCAAGGCATATGTCAATGGGGAGGAAAAAGAGAACCAACAATGGGAAATAATGTAATATTCCCCATTATATTACCAGTTATGCAATGCTCAGTGCAGTAATGGCCTTTTTCAGAAAGTTCTAATCAAGTGATGGTGGTAACGGATACCCTAGCCTTCAACATAACTCAAAATGAAGTTAAAAAAAATAATAATACACATAAAACTATTGGAGATTTTGTAGTCATGCAAATCTTTATAAAAGCTATATGTGTGTACCTGTGAATATGGTGTAATTTGAGGGAGGGACATACATGTTAATTTTATCTATGTGTAATTTATAGATGAGCTAGTTAATTATGAATTATTTGTAGATCTTTTAAGACCAAATAAAAAAACATACCTATTTGTTAACCAGCAAATAGGCTCTTCCCATATATGAAGAACAGCTTGTTTCAGAGTTTAAAATATAATAAGACTAACTTTTAAATTGAACTGAAAAAAGTATAAGTTGCAGCTAAATTGAATACTAGAATGGTTTCACTTTTTAGACCTGAATTAAGGGCTTTGTAATTAACTTATTTTTGAACAAGTTGTGCTCAATGTAAGTTTTGTTTATTAATTTGTCTTTGGACCAGCTCTTTGAATGAAAAACATAATTATTTTAAAACTTTAGTTTTCACATTTATAGCCCTGCCTCCAACTTTTCTCTGCAATAAACATGAATTGTACCCCACTTGCGGGTCAAAGTCCCATCGGCATGTGGACTCGCATTGCACAGACTCGCACTGCAGCATGTGCTGAGTCCTCCACACCAGTAGCTTATTTGAGATACTTAATTCATTTTAATCTTACATGTCTTTGATTAATGTTGGAAATAATCTTAAGTTATAGCCTCAGTGTTCCTTTTTAATTAATGGGAAACATTCCAGACAATTTGAGAGACTCCCTTACATACCTATTGTTTTAGTTTAAAAAAAAAAATTAGAAGTATGAAAAGACAAATAATTTGACTGGACCATTGAATCATTAAGAATTCTGAAGAAAGGCTAATAATGCCTTGTGGGTTAGAAGCACAGGCCCTGAATCAGACATACCTGCCTCATTTCTAACCTCACTCCACAACTTTCCAGGTTCGTGTTTGGGAAAGTTTGCATAGTCTTTATTAGACTCAGTTTCGCCATCTGAAAAATAGAATAATGATAGGTTTGCTCTGATAATTAAATTAGAACTAATGTGCCTAGTAGATAATGTTAATCATTAAATCATAGCTTTTATATTACCCACCATTTAACAGATTGTATGATGTTCAAACATAAAGAATCACTAATATACACATGTAAGATGCTTAAATATATTTCAAATACATAAATGAAAGGCTATTATTGAATACTTACTTTATCCCGAGCACTCTAGCCACTTGGAGGTGTAGAGATGTGGGAAAAAAAAAAGAATGGTCCCTAGCCTAATGGTAGGGGCAGTAAGAGTTACAGTGTTCTGCAGAGACAGACATTTCTTTGCACTACAGTGCTGTACAATGATCTAACATTTTTGGGTAGTCCTCAGAGAATCATACTATACAAAATCTGAGATATTGCTGGTAAACTAATACGAATTTTTCTCACTCTAAGACTGATATGTAGAAATGAGTCACTGAGCTGGTGATTGAGTCTAGGTCTCTTAAGCAGGTGCTTCATTTTTGTTTTATTTTGCAATTTTAGTTAAGTGCTGGGTGATTGCTATTGTAGCAGTAATTAATGTAATGTAGTACTACAATAATGATGTAATACAGTGGTATATGTATCTATTCCTGTGTAACAATCTACCCCTTAAAAGTAGCAGCTAAAAACAACAATAAACATGTATTATTATTATTATTTCATATAGTTTCTGTGAGTCAGGAATAATTAGAGCTGTTTAACTGACTCAGGGTCCTTTATGAGGTTTTAGTCAAGATGTCAGCTGGGGCTGAAGGCCTGGCAGGAATTGGAAGATTCACTTATTAGATGGTACATTCACATGCCTGGCAAGTTAGCACTGGTTGTAGGAGAGAAGCTTCAATTCCTTGCTAGCTGCACCACTCCAGAGGGCAGCTTGAGCATCTTAACATCATGGTAGCCGGATTCCCCCAGAATAAGTGATCCCAAAGGGCTCAAGGCAGAAGCCATATAGAGTTTTATGATCCAGCCTTAGAAGTCCACTTCATCATTTATGCAGTACCCTATGCTTATACACGCAGCTATAGGCAATGAAGGAGGTGACAAAATGGGAGAATAAGTAAATGAGTAATAGGACATGAGGCTAATTGGGGCCCATCTTAGAGACTGTCTACAATAGTAAAAAATGAAAATAAGAATTACATGTTTGCAGTGTACTGAGATTAACTGGAAGGGTTTGAAACAAGTGAGGTTTGGTGAAAATACTCAATTTTTTTTATATTATATAACTTTGGGTAGAATTATAGAAGTAATAGGACAGATGTGCGATACTGAAAGGGTAAAAATTTTAAATAAAATCTGTTTAACTTATTAGTTATGAAAAACTTGAAGTTTCCTTTGAAGACAAAGCTATTTTTAAGAACTAGATTAATGCTTGAAATGGTTACATGAAATTTCTGATCAAGACATTTTTATGATGATCTCTTCAAATTCTTGATAAGCATCTTTAACAAGAAATTTCATTCACGCAAGTAGATAATAAAAGAATTAAATTCATTTTAGACCCATTTAAAAATTATACCAAATTAGGTTTAAAGATGGTAACAGCTCTTTTTTCTTTTCAATTTATTGTGATAATGTGAATGGATTTAAAATCCAATCATACTTTTTCCATGTCAAGTGTTTCAAAATAATGATGAAGCTCTAATTTACAAACTGCACTGTGCTGTTGGATTAGGGACTTAATGAGTTTGGATGTGCATTTAACAAAAAAATGCCTCTAAAAAACATATCAGACAATGGACAGACAAATCAATATACAAGAGGACTTAGATTTCACGTAGCTGACAGGAGTTGTGAATACCAGAGACCCCTGCTTGCCATCCCCAGGCACAGTCTTCTCTACAGATTGCACTTTGGCTGCATGCTAGACTCTATGAGCAGCATGATTGTACACCTTGTACACACCGGGAGGCCCACATTCTGCAGCCAACAGGCTGTTGACCTTGATGTCCAGGTGGCAGTTCACATCCTTTGCCAAGTCTCCACATCATGGTGGAACAGCAAATGCTAGATGTGGGTTTTCATTTTCACTGCCAGGAAGGGCCATGGGCTTTACAGTCTTCCTCAGTAGTTTCTCTCAGGGCTAGCTTCTTTGTAAGCCTAAAGACTCTCCTCATAGGTAGAGGTGAGTATCACAGGAGATCTAGCCAAGTAGACATTGGTTGGCTCCACTTCCACCCAAGTAAAGGAAATCCACATCCTTTGACAGAGTCACTTATGGCACTCATGTAACACGTTAAGAGTCTGATAAATAAATTTTATCTTATAATCCAATTCTGACATCTTTAAAGTTCTGAAAGCATCTCAAAACTTTCAGTACTACTTATTGCATTTTATGAATGAACTTATATTCATTAGTAATATATGCTTATTTGGATATTTGAAGATATATTACATGTGCTTCTCGAAAATATTTTATGCTGTGGTTTTCTAACTTGGCTGATCATGAACTCATCTGGAAAGGCTTGTTTGTATGATTTTTAAAAAATGATGGTTAGGCATTGTTAGTTATGACTCTTGCAATAGCAAGTATCCAAAATTCAATTTAAATGTAAAAATCCAGGATTATTTCAGATGTAGGAAAATCCAGAAGCACCAAAAATGACATTATAATGAGTGTTTGCTGGCACTCTGCTGGCTCCGCGTACAGGCAGCAGCAGGCTTACTTCTTACGTTCACACTATGCTTAGCATAAAGAGGGTGTCTGTTTCCTAACAGCTCCGACAAGGAGCTCAGTACTTAGTCTCATTTTCTTACTGTTCAGCCAGGCAGTGTGGTCAGTGGAGAGGAGTGCTCTAACTGGCCAGAACTCTGCCGTGTGCCCACGCATGTAATGAAGAGTAGAGAGTCAATTCCATTCAAACCACATCACTGAGATACAGGAGAGGCAGGCAGGATTCCTCAGAGGAAAAATGAAGTGCTGTAATCAGGAGAAATAGATACTTGGGGACCCTCCTACTCTCCCCTGCCCTGCAAATCCGTTATATCCACAAATCTGAATTTCAGAGAAGTAGGGCTTGGTTCTTTATTTTGAAAGAGTTCCCCAGGAATTTAGAAACCACTGGTCTACTGTATGTTGTAGCCTTTATAATTTCTAGATAGCTAGGGTAACAGGCAGAAAACTAATTGGATCACTAATTCTTACTGAAGCTGAGTATATGCCCTGAGCTTCAAAGTAACACCAATTAGATCACCAGAAAGTGTTTACAGAGCACATCTCTATTTGGTATGAACCATAGTCTAAGAAACTGTCGTGTCACTCAGCATAAATGTCCATTGGATAAATTCCTGTTAATATCATTTCTTGATGAGGTGATGTGCATCCTTCCTCCAGATCGGAGAGATTGCTTATCCAGTTGTCTTTGCATTTTTACTCTGGATGCAAGGAAGGTCAAAGGAGAAGTTATTGTTTTCCCATAGTAGTAGTCTTTCTAGCTGTTATATCCTTTCTCCCCTTCCTCGTAACTTTGTTATTCAGTGTTTCATATAACAATAATAACAGAAGACACACTAAATCATATTCAGGGGAGAAATTTGCAAATCCTCATTAAATTAATTTTCATAACTAGAAAAAAAAATGTATAAAAATGTAACATTACATATACCCATCTATATATATATATGTATTTTTTTTTGCACCTGAAAAGGCCAAAGGGACATTGATTTTAGTTCACTAACTTGAAGTATTTCTAATTAATTAAGTTAAACAAGCTTTTGTTTAGCACCTACTATGTGTTAGGATCTGAAGAAAATATAAGGATAAAAAAAAAGAGGTGACTCAAAAGATTTGACAAATATTACTGATCGTTAAAACCTATGTAAATAACTTCAAACAATGCAGAATGTCTCAGGGCATATAAGAGGGTCTGTTTATTAAGAATAGCAACAAATCTTGACAGACAACTTGATAGAACTAATGTGACTATTATCTCTGGATAGGTTGAATATACTGCACAGAAGTGTTTCAACTCGGGTCTCCAGCTTAAGCGAGATTTCTCAGATGATTTAGTGACAGTGTGGCCAGTGAGGAGAAGGCTCATACCTGCGGCAGGTGACCTTCCCTTGACTCTTGGCTCTGCCATTTAACAGCTGCTGTGTGTCCCTCATCAAGTTTCTTTGGCCCCTTGAGCTTCTGTTTCCCATCCGTCAAATGGAAACGATGTCTACACCTACCCTGTAGCGTGGTTACAAAGATTAAATGGCACAGTTTATATAAAACAGCAGAAGCCGTAATAGCAATATTAGTTATTGCTATTATTGGCTTTAGAGATCTACCCTGTAATTTTAACTCTTCTGTAGAAGATATTATATGCCCCCAATACAGATAATATCTGTTATCTTACTAACTCACAGAGACTCAAATAAGTATGTTAGCAAATCTCTCTCAACATTTGGTATAATTCAAGGTCCCTAAGCACTGTCTCACATTCTCTTTACTTAACCAATTCCCGGTCGCTGCACCTGTGCCTCAAAGTAGCCTCATGGCCTAAAATAAAAAGTTCGGAATTACCAACTCCCGTCTGAGTTTGCTCGGCCCTGAAAAATTTGGCATATATTTTCCTCTTACTAGAAATTTTGATATTATTTATGAAAAGGTTTAAATTAGCTGATGCCCTACAAAAAGTTCAAGCTCATCCATAGATTGTTCCTTTCTTGAGACAGAAAACACTAAGTAGGTTACCTACAGTAGTTGGCAGTGGCTTCAAATTAAATCCAAACTGAAACTGCACATAGTTTGACAGGTTTCAGAATTGGGAAGGAGACCATTTACTCATTAACTGACTGTTCACACTGAGGACATTTGGTCTTTAGCCCGACTGTCCCTTCAGAACTAGGAATACAAGAAATGTTCAAAACGTTCCCTCTCTTCCTGTCCTGTTTTCAATTATGGTAAATTACCACCTTTTTGAAGCCAGAAGTCCACCACGTAACGAGGAAATGAAAGCTGGCACAGCCTTGCCCCGTGTTGTAGCTAGATGGAGCAGTGTTAGGGTGGATGGTGTATGTTAATTACAATAAGAATGCAAATGAAAAAATAAGTAAACTCTTCTTTATCCATTCATCTGTCGATGGACATTTAGGTTGCTTCCATGTCTTGGCTATTATAAATAGTCCTGCTGGGCTTCCCTGGTGGCGCAGTGGTTGAGAATCTGCCTGCTAATGCAGGGGACACGGGTTCCAGCCCTGGTCTGGGAAGATCCCACATGCTGCGGAGCAACTACGCCCGTGAGCCACAATTACTGAGCCTGCGCGTCTGGAGCCTGTGCTCCGCAACAAGAGAGGCCGCTACAGTGAGAGGCCCGCGCACCGCGATGAAGAGTGGCCCCCGCTTGCCACGACTAGAGAAAGCCCTCGCACAGAAACGAAGACCCAACACAGCCATAAATGAATGAATAAATAAATAAATGAATAAATAAAAATTAAAAAAAAAAAATTAAAAAAAAAAAAAAAATAGTCCTGCTGTGAACACAGAGGTATATGTATCTTTTTGAATTATAGTTTTTTCTGGATATATGCCCAGGAGAGGGATTGCGGGGTCATATGGTAATTCTATTTTTACTTTTCTGAGGAACCTCTATACTGTTTTCCACAGTGGCTGCCCCGACTTACATTCCCACCAACAGTGCTGTAGGAGGGTTCTCTTTCCTCCACATCCTCTCCAGCATATGTTATTTGTAGACTTTTAATGATGGCCGTTTTGACCGATGTGAGGTGGTACCTCATTGTAGTTTTGATCTGCATTTCTCTAATAATTAGTGATGTTGAGCATCTTTTCATGTGCCTACTGGCCATCTGTATGTCTTCTTTGGAGAAATGTCAATTAAGGTCTTCTGCCCATTTTTCATTGGGTTGTTTGTTTTTTTGTTGTTGAGTTGTATGAGCTGTTTGTATATTTTGGAGATTTAAGTCCTTGTCGACCGCATCATTTGCAAATTTATTCTCCCATTCTGTAGGTTGTCTTTTCGTTTTGTTTTTGGTTTCCTTTGCTGTGCAAAATCTTATAAATTTGATTAGGTCCCATAGTGGTATACTACTCAGCCATAAATAAGAATGAAATAATGCCATTTGCAGCAACATGGATGCAACTAGAGATTATCATACTAAGTGAAGTAAGTCAGAAAGAGAAAGACAAATACCATATGATATCACTTACATGTGGAATCTAAAATATGACACAAATGAACCTATCTACAAAACAGAAACTGACTCACAGACAGAGAGATTAGACTTGTGGTTGCCAAGGGGGAGGTGGGGAGGGGGAGGGATGGGCTGGGAGTTTGAGGGTTGGTAGATGCAAACTATTACATTTAGAATGGATAAACAACAAGGTCCTACTGTACAGCACAGGGAACTATACCCCATCTCCTAAGATAAACCATAATGGAAAAGAGTATAAAAAAGAATGTCTATACGTGTATAACTGAGTCACTTTGCTGTACAGCAGAGATTGGCACCACATTGTAAATCAACTATACTTCAATAAACAAACAGAAAAAAAAATATGTAAACTCATCTATAGGTATCCTTTGGCCTCTCTATGTGAGTCACCTACAATGGATGGATT